>NC_022015.1:74723825-74726343 GCF_000317375.1 Microtus ochrogaster | reverse complement strand
AGCCGCTATCTCAATGTCAAGGGCCATTTTGACATTGAGCAAATCCTGGTATTCCCGAAGGTGGCGAGCCATCTCACTCTTGGTGTTTCTTAGGTCGTTCTCCAGCTGCCCAATGCTATCCTGGAAAGAACATATCCAAAATATTTAGACCAAAGTAGCAAAAATTCATTGACATTTCTACAAGGCAGGATCTCAACCCTGACTACATGTTAAAATCATGTAAGGAACTGATAGAATACGTACACAGCAATCTGTGTCCAGCCTAGATTCGGTTTTGTCTGCTCTGGGGTAGGGGCTCAGCACTTGCATTTTTTCCCTTTAAAGGTCCTTGGGAAATTTAGATGCATGTTGACAGTTGGGAACTTTACCAAGGGACACATGAGTTCATAAATCCCTCCTTGACTGTGTACATTTGTGTGTATGTGTTTGCATGTCAGTGAATGTGAGTATAGGTACCCACAGAGGTTAAGAGATACTCTGGAGCAATAGTTACAAGCAGTTGTGAGCCACCTGACGTAGGTGCTAGGAACTGACTCCAGGTCCTCCAAAGGAGCAGTACACACTCTAACCACTAGTCCTATATATGCTAGAAATTTAATGTTGGGTAGATAGTTGTACATTTCTCAAAGCACCAGCTGTTTAAAAAATGACAATTTTTAATTTTTGTACATTTATTTATTGATTGATTTGTTTAGGTTTAGGTCAGTACACTCCACGGTGAGTCTGAGAACAAACAACAAACAATATAAAGTTTCATGGAAACTACACATTCCTAGCAGGGCGTGGCGGGGCATGCCTATAGAGCAGGCTTTAAGTTCAATCCTAGCTTAGACTACACAGGGAAACCCTTCCTCACAAAATGGAATAAAAAACATATTCCTGGCCCTACCTAAGAAATACTGAATCCATTTCTTCAGGAGTGGTCAGAGAACTGCTGAAAACACTGCTCTTGGTCTTGGTGTGTGGGTGTGTGTGTGGAACGAGAGGACAACTTGTAGAAGTTGGTTCTGTCTTCCTGCTAGGTAGGTCCTAGGGAGGAATGTGGAGTCTGGGTACCAACTCAGGCTTGGTGCTAAGTCTTCACCTGCTGAGCTATCTTTCAAACAACCCTCAACATGATAATTTATATAAAACCATTTTACAGTGGCAAATACCACTTATTATTTGGACATGAAACTAACATAGTCTTTCTCAGCAATCAAGTGTTGTGAAATGATGTTATTTTTCTGTGATTTCATGTCTGTTATCTTTCAGATATATTTGGGGTGTTTATTCCTACCCTAACAGTTCCAGAGAGCAGTGTCTGTCTTGATGTTGCAGTTTATTGCTTGTCTTTGTCCTGAAAAGTGCTCTGATGGGCGCTAGGCATTCTTGACAATGCCTGACTCTAGTGGTCTCCCATCTCCATCCTTCTACAGGCTTGAAACCCCAAAAAGGAATCGTTTCTTTTGACAATCATGTTAAGAATGTTGGGCTGAGGGTATCAGGGGGGCCAACTTCTCAATATGTGGTTTAGAGGTAGATGTTTGTCTCATCAGCAGCTTAATTCAATTGTTTATTAAAAACTTTTTATTTCACGACTGTCTTCAGAATGAGAGGCTGCTAGGGTGCTGAGTTCTAGGTGAGAGTTTCTTGCTCTTGTTTTACATCTCACATGGCTATGGAGCAGAGTCGACAAAAAGCGTAAGCCAGCCTCTTCCAGGAGCTGATGGGATTGCTGACCGCCTGTGGGTCACTGAGCTCCGGTCTCTTTGTTTGTACACTCCTCCCCGCACTGGGCTGTCTTGCTGCCCTTCACAAGGCCTCCAGCAGGAAATGTGAGCAGAGTGCTGCAGTCTGCCCCTCCCCCAACCATGCAGCTGCAGGAGAGGAGAGCCGCGGCATTCCCTGCTCCAGCTGGAAGCAGCGAAGCAGCTCCTGGAGCAGCGAAGCATCTGGCCCAGGGTTGGAAGGAGGCAGGTGGGGAAGAAGACAAAGCATGATCAGCCTAGCGTGTGCAGTGAAGAAGAGGAACAGCGATGTGCCCATTTCCTCTTTGGGAATGGAAGGGGAGACCTCAGCCAGACAAGCCAGAGTGCAGGCCACACAGAACCACGGCTGTGCATAATCATCTAGCTAGGGAGAGAGGATTTTAATGTATGGTCACCTGCAGGACACATGTCCTTATTCTCACTCCTATCGTTGCTGTACCCTTGTCTTCTGTCACCCTCTGAAATCCTATCTTATGAGACTTACTTAGGTCAGTACACTCCAGTCAGTCTGAGAGCAAACAAACAGAGTTTCACGGAAACTGCACATTCCCAGTAGGGCGTGGCGGGGCATGCCTATAGAGCAGGCTTTAAGTTCAGTCCCAGCTTAGGCTACACAGGGAAACCCTGTCTCACAAAATGGAATAAAAAACATATTCCTGGCCCTACCTAAGAAATACTGAATCCAGCCGGGCGGTGGTGGCGCACGCCTTTAATCCCAGCACTCGGGAGGCAGAGGCAGGCGGATCTCTGTGAGTTCAAGACCAGCT
>NC_022015.1:74701378-74723720 GCF_000317375.1 Microtus ochrogaster | reverse complement strand
AAAAAAAAAAAAAAAAAAGAAATACTGAATCCATTTCTTCAAGAGTGGTCGGAGAATCTCTTTTAAAAAGCTGCTCCTTGGTCGTGGCGTGCCATGGGGTTTAGATCACCAATTTAAATTTCTTCCTATAAAGAAGCTATTGTGGTGGCCCAGGTGACAGCGATAGGGTGAGATGGGGGCAGGTGGAACCACTTTAGAGAATGAATTCTAATTTCAGAAATGGATCTATTAAGCTATAGATTTATATGTAGCCACGGCTGCTTCCGGTCTCTCGAGGGCCAGACCCTGCCAGCTAAGTAATTAGGCTGGTCTCCAATCTCATACTGGAGAAGAGGGTAGCCTTGGCTTATCTCCCTGGAGAACATTAACCAGCAGTGATCTTGACTGCTCAGCAAGGTCTTTCAAGGAAAGCTTTGGCTTTCTAAGACGCTCCACATTACAGGACCGAAAGCCCTTTGAGATGGCCTCTGCACGGCCTTAGTAATGTCTGAGGTTCTAATGGCAGTGCCCCAGCTATGTGGGGACCAGGAAATGTTCTCTGTTAGAGACGAAAGGAATGCCTTGTTCTTCTCTGCAAAGCATGGCCACCGTGGACCTGTACAACAGCAGCCCCAGTTCTTCCTATTGTGTGCCTACTGTGTCACCTTGAATCACTCTTTGTCCTTTTGAAAGGACGTTAAGCTTTCTGTCTTCGGATAGGCTATCAACTCTCTGGGGCAAGGAAAAGGACTTTAATGGGCTGAAAGCTCGCATAGGAAAAATGTGCTCACTGTGAAACTCTGAACCAGAAGGGAAAGAGCACTTCCCGTTATTACTGTGGTGCAATGGAGGATGGGTAAAGGGCAGGAAGACAATGGTCTCAGTGAGGAGGCTCTCCACCTCGACCAGCATGAAGGTTGCTGGAAAACAAGCAGGGGTGGCAGGCAGTGTTTGCAGGCCTAACCGTGAGCTCCACCCCAGCATTAGGACCCAAGGGGGTAGGAAATAGCTTTGTGTTGTCTTGTCTCCTCCACTCCCTCAGCAGGTCACTGAGGCTCTCCAGGCTAATGCTGACGGGGACAGTGCTGCAGACTGCAGGTTCTCGTTCCTTTTGTTTCCTGGACGTGTCTGGATGACACTACTATTTTCCAACACAGAACGCCTGTATTTTAGAGCTAATAAGCCAGACAAAATCATCACCACCTCTTAGCTTAATTGGGCTTTGCTCTGCCCTCCTTTTGCTAGTTCTGACAGTTTGGGGTAAGTTACCCCTTTTTGTAGAAATATTGGGCTAGTCCTCAAGAAGACTACCTAATTCAACATTTGAGGCTCCTGGAAGAAAAGTCATCTTAATTAAGTATAATTGATTGATTGATTTAGATCATCCAAGGCCTGGGACACATACTGAAAAGCTCAACTTACATATTTTGTAGCAAAACAAGAATATTTATTTGAATAATACTATAACATCAAACTAACCAAACAGACATTTCAAATGGGCCTTTTCCCTTTATGCAAGGGGGTTGTTTGTAATGGCTAGTACATACCTTTTATCAATAATTCTTTAGCTTCTGAATAAAATAGTACTTTTGAAATATTATGCCATTTTTTAGTTCTATTTTTAGTGATGTCTCCCCAACACATTAATTTTATCAAATGTAAAATTCAATTCCAGCTAAAATAACTTCAAGTTTCTGAATTTATAGACATTCTATTCAAAAGAGCTCTTATTGTTCCTTGTACTTAAGCCATGTAGTTTTGTATCTTTCTACATTTTTCACCAATCTTGTCTTCTTACTCTGTGCCCTTTGGGGACACAGCCCAGAATGTCTAGTGTAGAGAAACTGAGGACATGGTGGCCTTTGTTGGGAAGAAACAGCCAATCAATACCTTCACAGAGCTTATAGAGCAGGGAAAGATGGGGGGAAAATGTCACCTCTAACAAAGAAACCATCTCTGTAATTTGCCACATGCACTTAAGCTGAAAAAATATTAAGGTAATGGGGCCTTTCAAGTGGGACTACACAGCTGTGGAGCAGATTAAATGGTTTTTGTTAAGTGCTAAGCCATCCATGGAGGCGAAAACTGATGCTGTCTACAAGATGAACTTTAACTTTAGGAAGCCAAGACTGATTGTATTATAGAACAAAAAAAAAAAAAATTGAAGCAGTTAATTGCCCGGACGCCCAGAGATTCCTAACTGGGACAGCTTGGAAACATCAAAGCAAGAGACATTTCCGAGGCGGGAGGAGATCAGCACCGCGGACAGCGCCCCACCATTCTCCCTGCGGATCTGGCTCCGTACTTTCTTAGAACTGTCAGAACTGTCAGAAGGTGGACAAGGGAGCCGCGCGCGTGCATGTGCGTGTCGCGGGTTCGGGAGGGGCGGTAAGGGTGGGGCAAGGCAGTTGTCACTGGCTTAATTATGCCAGTAGGCACTCCTTTGTAGAGCAAAACTCAAGAAAATGAGCCCAGTTCTCAACCGTAAAGCAGACCATGCTCTATAAACATCAACTCTAAGGCTCAGAAAAGCCCTTTCAAAGCTAACTAGACAAACCAGACAGGACCACTCGGAGGTTGTGACCTTGCCCTTCTGGGCTCGTCAGAGGGGTCGGGATTGTTCTGCTAGTGTGTTTATACGCTTGGTGACAGGAAGACACGGTTAGATGTTTTGGACTCCCCAAAACATTGAAGATTCCTTTGTTAGAAGAGTTCAGACGAGAGACTTGGGGTGAGTATTGTAGTTTGGTGTTACAGCATATACCTAGCATATGCATGAACACTTGGGTTCGGTTCCTAAAACTCCCCCATCACCAAACTAGAGTGCAAAGACATTAAGGGCTTGAAAGGGCTTCCGGGCACATACAGTGGAGGCTGCATGCATGGGACCGTGATTTTTTTTTGTTTGTTTGTCAATACCTCCAGCCAACACTCCTCTCTCCCCCCTTCCCCTCTCCCGGTTTCCTCAGGACCCCAGTGTACAGGGAGTGCGCGGAAGTGGACAGGGCACTCTTCCCTAGCAGGCAGCCCTTACCTGATAGCCGGCCACCTCAGCGCTGTGCCGCTCCTCCAGTTCCAAGATCTGCCTCTCCAGGGACTCATTGGCCCCGCGCAGACCCTCGATCTCAATGGTACGAGCTTGAAGCTGGCGCCGGTATTCGTGTATCTCCTCTCGGCTGGCTCGGATGGCTTCAGTGCTGCGCGCCGCCTGCTCGTTCAGGTTGGCGAACTTGGACTTGTACCACTCCTCGGCTGACTGCAGGTTCTTAGCGGCCAGGGACTCGTACTGGGCGCGGATCTCCCGGAGCGCCGAACTCAGGTCCGGTTTCGCCACAGACACGTCCACCTCAGCGGCGGCCTGCGACGACGCCTGCAGCGTGGCCAGGAGCTCGGCCACCTCCTCGTCGTGCACCTGGCGCACGAAAGCCAGCTCGTCGAGCAGCGACTCCACCTTCTTCTCCAGGTCCAGGCGGGCCAGGGTGGCGCCGTCCACGTCGCGCTGCTGCGCCTTCAGGGCGCGCTCGGCGCCCTCGCGCCCGCGGCTCTCCTCCTCGCAGCGCGCCCGCAGCCGCTGCACCTCCTCGGCCAGCCCGTCGCGCTCCAGCAGGGCCTGCGCGCGCGCCGAGCTCGCTTCCTCCAGCTGCGCGCGCAGCTCGCGCAGCTCGCGCTGGAAGAGCTCGCCGACGCGCGACGGCTCGGCGTGGCGCTGTCGCAGCGCCGCCAGCTCGGCCTCGAGCGCGCGGTTCTGCGTCTCCAGCTGGTGCACCTTCTCGATGAAGACGGCGAAGCGGTCGTTGAGGCCCTGCAGCTGCTCCTTCTCGTTCGTGCGGATGATCTTGTACTCGTTGGTGCGCGCCGCCGCTTGGCTCAGGTCCAGCCCGTCGGAGGCGGGCAGCCGGCGGTAGGCCAGGCCCAGGCCGAGAGACGAGGCCGAGGAGCAGGCGGCCGTGGAGGCCACATTGCTGCGGGACAGCGACTGCGAGCGGAAGCTGCCCGAGCCTCCCGGCCCGGAGAGGCGCGTGGACAGGCGCGAGCCGTCCCCGAACACCTTGCGGTAGGAGGAGGCAGAGCACAAGTAGTGCTCCGATCCGAAGCTCATGGTGCCGGGGTCGGGGCCGGGCGCACGGCTGCGGCGGGACCTGGCGAGGACGAGAAGGTGCGGCGGAGGCTGGGCGCGGCGGGGCGGTGTGCGGGGCTTTTAAGGCGCGGGGCTGGGGCGACGCGCTGGGGGCGGAGCTTCAGTTCCCGACCTAGCGGGGAGAGGGAGGGGAGCTTGCGGGGGCGGGGGTGCGCATTGTCACCGCAGCTGCGCGCCACCGACCTGGGCCGTCTGCGTGAGAACCCCTCCCTGCCCGCAGCGCCTGTACCCCAAGAATCTGCTTTGGAAAAGACCAGAGGGGAGCGGGTCTCTCCAAACAGCCTGGACTTTCCAGCCCGAGAGCACTCAGCGCTCTGATGGCTTCATAGCTTGTCCTTCCTTTTGCCTTTATTCCTCAAGGAGAGTAGGTTTTCTGAAAGGTGTCCCCTCATCCGCACCACAGAGTTCTCAAGGGTGAGGCCCCCTTTTTTCTTTCTTTTTTTAATTTTTGTTGCCCCTCCCTCCCCAGGGGGAGCGGACATCCCTTTATCTCCCGTCTTCGAGGGTCTCCTGGGGCTCAGCGGGGAAAGCGGGTCCACTTCAGAGAGCATCCCACAGCTCCGCAGCCCCAGGAGACTGGAGGATTCGCCGAAAGCTTGAGATGCTCGGGGTCATCCGTGAAGAACAGGAGCCCGAATTCCCGAGGGTGCGGTGGGAAGGGTTACAGAGAGGGAAAGGGGCCAAGCATGGAAAAGGACAAAGCGCTGAGAATTAGCAGGGTTCCTCTCTAGGCCTCTACCGATGGCGCATGCCAGGACCGCGGATTGGTAGAAAGGAGGGTACAGGCTTTGGTTAAACAAACAAACAAAAAAGGCACATTAGATCTTAAAACGTTTCAAAAATGGGTTTTTGGCCAGGAGATTTCACCTAAAATGAAACTGATTGATGTTGACATTTTAATACCTGTCCCCCTCCCGGGCCACTCTTGAAAATGGGAGTGAAGGTGACCACAGTGGGTGGAAGTGAGGTGCCCTTTGTTTAAGAGAGCTGCTCTCCACGGTCCCCGTCACTTTCCAGACTCACTGTTTCATATCTCTAGCCCTGTATGTATTTGAAATTCCATTCTGAATTAGACAGGAGAGCCGTTTTCTGTGGAAATTAGTCTTTGAACCAAAGACTCAATTCTAGGAATGAACCGGAAGTTCTGCTGGCAGAACTGACCTCCCTCACTACACAGTAAGGACAGAGTCCGAAAGATGAAGTAAGGATAGATTGCCTCAGTTTACCATCCAGCCTATGCACCACTCAGGGGAATGTGAAGCATTTTGCTCTGTAGTTCAGGATTCCAGACTTCTGTTTGTTTGCTTGTTTTGAGACAGCTTTCTCATTCTGCTCCCCCAGTAGCTCAGGTTGGTCTAGTGCTGGCTCTAGAGTCTAAGCTGGCCTTGAACTCCCGGCAGTCCTCCTGCCTCCTCCCAGACTAACATTTTATCAGTGTGGCCCACCACAGCTGCCTCCTACTGCCTTTTTTGATCTTGGAGTTCTAGGACAGATTTGTTTCACTTTGTGGGAGGGCTGTATCACTGGGACAGGATCCTAATGGTAAGAGGAAGACTTCTCTGAGACTTCAGAGCACACCCCTGGCTCTGTGCCACAGCTGTTCTGGTTCCTTATCATTCACTGAAGGCCTGAGCTAAAAGCATTTCTGGGCTCTTTTGGGCTCTGAAAGACTGGGAAGAGGATGCTGGAAGAATATTAACGCTGGTGAAGAATTACTGCCTGTCAGTCACGTTGCCCACGCCTGTGTAGTTTTCCTTCCTAAGACGGCTGCCACTCCTGTCTTATGGTTAAGCCACTGAGGCTCAGGAACAGCACGTGTGCCCAAGGCCACCAACAAGCAAAGGCATACTTTATTTCCTCAGTCCATAATGCCTCTTAGTGCAATGGAACTCTTGTCTCTTTGTCAGACAGGATAGGGCTGAGTGGGCTTCAAAGAATTTTGGCTATTAACAAAAGATCAGGTTTATAGTTAAAGAATGCTGGGCTCAGTCGGAGGTGATGTGACCCTCTTTCACTTACCCTGTAAGAGCAGCAGCACCTACCTCTACTGGGTGGTGGAAGGCTGACTGGATGCATGTGGCTGGGTTCTGTACTCTGCTTCTGGATAAGGAGTTTCTTTTCATCAACATTTTCTAAAAATATGTATGGGTGAGCACATGCTCCACTTATGTTCCTGAAGAGGGTGTCAGAGTCCCTGGAACTGGAGTTACAGACAGAAGTGAGCCACTATGTGGGTGCTGGCAATCGAACCTGGTCCTCTGGAAGAGCAGAAAGTGCTCTTAACCACTGAGCCATCTCTCCAGCTTCATCACCATTTTTCCCCCAGGGGGATGCTGCTCCACTCCACAACAAATGGCATGAGCAGGATTCGAAGACTGTAGGAAACCATCACATTTTTCACAGGCTTCTAGAATGCTTTGGGAGAGGATACAGCCAGCCCTGATTGTGGTACCAGCCTGGCTTGCACGACTGTAGAAAGTAGAAACACAGTTAGAGCTTCCTTTGCACTCTAGTTCCAATCTCACTTCATTCGTGTCTCTTGAGACTACTAGATCATCTGATGTTCTGGTTGGAATTCTGCTTTTCTTTTCCTTTCTGTCCTTCAATACAAGCAGTGCCCCAGAGACACAGATGTGCCTAGACCAGAGGAAAAATGAAACAAAAGACTTAAAACCCAGCCAACAGGCAGTGCTCTTGAGGAATTCGGGGTGGGCTACATTTTGCACCTTATTAACAGCTTACTTAAATTCCCCCTTGCATCTTCTGCCTCCCTTCCTGGGCATCCCGCTCTAGCCAGGTTTAGGCTTTAACAGTGTCAACACAGGAATATCCTACGGGAGTTATCTTGGCTGCACATCCGTCCATAGCTCCTCCCAGCTGGCCAGGTCTCCTGAGGGAGTACCCTGGCTGTGCCAGGCTCAGGTCTTCCTCTTCCTGTCAGCACTCAGGCCATGGAGCTGTGGGTCAGCCATCCTCCTTCTCCCTCGTGCCACATCCTTCTCAGTCTCTGTGGCTTTTGGAAGGCTGACGGTTCTTCTTGGCTTCAATTACAGACTTCTGCACTTCCCATGAGCTCTGGTTTTTACATAGTAGGTTTTCCAGAGTTAGGTAGACATTTGCTGAAGATGTTTTGCTAAGAGATCTACATTTGTGTCATGGTTCTTCTTAGCCATGTGACCTTGAACATATTGCTACTGTTTGCTGAACTTTATCTATAAACTGTCCGCGTGAATCATCTTCAAACTTGGCTGATCTTTAGAACTACCTAAAAACTTAATATCAGATCTTCAGGCTTCACCCAAGACCATCTTCTCAGTGGGTCTCATTTATCTCTCCAGAGGTTGCTGGGTGGTTTGTTGAGATTATGTGTACCAAGTGGATATCTCAAAGCTTGCTGTGTGACTATTCAGTAAACACTGAGATCAGAATTATCAGCTCCATTCATTCAACAAATAGTCGCTGAATGTTTACTATGTGCCAGGTACTGGAGCAGGTGCATAAAGGGCTGGGGTGGGGTAGGGGAGGTTGAAATCAATGGCCTCCCCTGTGACAATGAGTTGTAACTTGACGTTTCTGCTTTCCACCAGCCTTTGGGTATCTAGTGCCTCATGAACGTTGCTGGCCATTGTTGATCTAAAGTAAGCTGACCTAGGGTGCTGTAGCACATGCCTGCATTCTCAGCTGTTATGGAGGCTAAGGCAGAGGAGTCACTTGGGTTTAGGAGTCAGGCAGGGCTAGCCTGAGTGACAGAGTGAGATTCTTTGTCAAAATGTAAATAAACAGAGCAAGTGGTGTACGCCTTTGACCCCAACATGTAGGAGACCAAGAGTGCAGGGCTCTGAGCTCAGTAAGCCTGGGTTATCCGGCAGGTTGAAGGCCAGCCTAGACTATGTATTGAAACCTTGCCTCAAACAACCCTAAGTAAGTAAGTCAATAAATAAATAAGCAATCTCCCTCTGGAGTCACCTTCCCCACTTTTTGATCTTGATTTAAGCTATCTTTGTCCCTCGATTTATGTGATTCTCTTTTCCTGGGAATTCTTCCCATGCTCTTACTATCCATGATTGCAGTCAGAGAGATCTGCCTGCCTCTGCCTTCCAAGTGTTAGGATTCAGGGCATGTGCCACCATATCCAGCTGAAATACAGTTTTTTAATGTTAAATTTTATTTACAATTTTTTTATTCTTCTTGTGCAGCAGTTAAAAAAAATGTTATAATCTTATTGTAACTATGAGCCGTGGATGGTTGACTCACCAAACAAGCTGTCAATAGCACAGCAAGAGCAGATGAAACTTTATTTTTTAAAATTAATTTTATTTTAATAATATATCATTGTTGTTAGTCTTAAGGTTTCAATTGCTATAAAGAAACATTACAACCACAGGAACTTTTATAAAAAAATTTGTGGTGGCTTGCTTACAGTTGAGAGGTTTAGTCCATTATCATCATGGCAGTATGGTGATGAGATCATGTGGTGTGCAGGCAGACATGGTGCTAGAGAGGTAGCTAAGAGTTCTACACTTTGACTAATATGCAACAGGAAGTGGTCTGTGTCATTGGTCATGGCTTGAGCATATATGAGACCTCAAAGCCTGCCTCCACAGTGTCAGACATCCTACACAAGACCACACCTACTCCTACAAGGCCACAGCTCCCAATGGTGTTATTCCCTTTGGGGGCCATTTTCTTTCAAACCACCTCATTCCAGTCACTGGACCCCAAAGGCTTGTAGCCATATCACAGTGCAAAAATACATTCAGTCCAACCTCAAAAGTTTCCATAGTCTATTACAGTCTCAATAATGTTTGAAAGTCTCTTCCGAGATTCCTGCAGTCTCTTAACTGCAGTCCCCTGTAAAATCAAAATCTAAAAACAGATCACACACTTCTAACATATAATGGTACAGGATATGCATTGCCATTCCAAATTGCAGGGAAGGAAGCATAATGAGAAAATAATGGACCAATGCAAGACCAAAAACCAGCTGGGCAAACTCCAAACTCTGCATCTCCATGTCAGGTGTCCAGGTCTGTCCAGCACTGTTGATGCAGCACACTTCTCTTGGGCTGGTTCCACTCTGCTAGCAGCTCTCCTCGGCAGGGATCCCAGGACTCTGGCATCTCTAACATCTTGGCGTCTTCAAGGCAATTCTGGCTTCAACTTCACGGTTTTACACAATGACCTTCCTAGGCCTCCATTCTGGGACACCCCTGACACATACCTGAGCTCAGTGACTTTTCTTAGTCATGGAGGCAAATTCCATAATCCCTTTCTCCTATTCTTGACTCTAAAGCCAGAGCCATGTGGCTGAAGTTACCATGTTCTGCTGTTTGCTGGGGCTGAAACACGCTCCCCTCATTCAATTACATCTTCATCATCTTTCTGTTTTCCATGGTTTCCTTCACTACCTAAATTTCACTGTTCTGGAACTTGCTCTGTAGATCGGATTGGCCTCAAACTCAGATCCACGCAGCCTCTGCCCATGGAGCGCTGGAATTAAAGGTGTACACCACCACACCTGGCTTTAAATTTTTCTTTAATTCCTTTTCATAAATTGGAAATTTAGCTGGGTGTGATCTTGCCCTGAGATCACCACTCCCATTGTTCCATTTCTTAACCTGTCTATCTCCTTGAACACAGAGTTTGACTCCATTCCACTTCCTGGTGCTCCTTTTCTCCTTAAATTTTGCATTTTGGAATTTACACTGCTCAGCTTTCTCCTTTTCATTATAAATCTTCATTAGAGTTTCTCCTAATAATCACATGACAAATCTATACTAGACTGTTTTGAAATTTCCTCTGCCAACAGAATTAATTCAAAACTTTTCATTTTAGCCTCAGGCAGACTCTTCGGATAAGGGCAAAAGGCATCCACATTCTTCGTCAAAATATCACAAGAACATTCTCTAGGAAACACATTAAAATTCTTCTCTGAAACCTCTTGAGCCAGTCCTCCACAGTTCAGGTCATTCTCAGTGCTATTGTCTTCCATGTTCCTACTAGTATGGCCCATTAAGCGATGTGTAATGCATTCTACTGCTTTCCTAACTCAAAGTATCAAAGTCTTATTACTCCAGACAAAAACAGGGTCTGGCCTATTATGGCAATACTCCAGTCCCTGATACCAACTTCTGTCTCTGTGAGGGTTTCAGTTGCTGTGAAGAAACACCATGAGCAAGGCAACTCTTATAAAGGAAAACATTCCATTGTGGTGGCTCACTTACAGTTCAGAGGTTTGGTCCATTATCATCATGGTGGGTATCAAGGCAACATGCAGGCAGACATGGTGTTAGAGAAGGAGCTGAAGGTTCTTACATCTTGACTCACAGGCAGCAGGAAGTGGTCAGTCTCGTTGGGCATGGCTTGAGCATATATGCGTTCTCAAAGCCTGCCTCTACAGTGTCACACTTTCTTCAGCAAGGCCACACTTCCTATAGTGCCACTCCCTTTCAAACCATCACGTTAGTATTATGTATTATTGTTATTATTTGGGTTTTGAAGATATGTTTCTCTGTGTAGCCTAGGCTTTCCCAGAACTAACCCTGTAGACTAGGCTGGCCTTGAACCCATAGACATCCACTTGCCTCTGCCTTCTGAGTGCTGGGATTAAAGGCGTACACCACCACCTCCCAGCTAAAAATAATTTTTTGAGACAGGAATTTTTTGAGACAGAGTCTCTTGTAGTCCAGGCTGACTTCAAACAGATTGTATAGTGTTCAGAATGACCCTGACCTTCTGATCATCCTGCTTTGCAAATGCTGGAGTTATAGGTGTGTACCACCACCCCCAGTTTAGGTGGTGCTGGGGAAATCAGGGCCTCACACATGCTAAGCAAACATTCTACAAGCTCATTACACTCCCAGCACCTTTAAATTAACTTTAAGCTTAATGTACAAGTAATGGGTTTCATTATGGCATTTTCTTCACTCCACAGTTATTCTTTGAGACAGTGTGTTGCTGTGTAGCCCAGGCTGGCCATGAGCCTTCAGTATTCCTCCTACCTCAGCCTCTCAAGTGCTGCCTGGCTCATTATGGAATTTTCTTTATATGGTGGATTATTATGGTATTTTCTTAAAAAATATTTATCCAGGGTGTGTATGTGTATATATGTGTGGGTGTGCTTGTGCCATGGAGCATCTGTGAAGGTAAGAGGACAACTTTCAGAAGTGGATGTCGTCCTCCCCCTTATTAAGTCAGGGTCTTTCTCATGTTTTTGCTACTGTACTGCTTATGTTGGCTACTCATCCATAAGATTCTGGGCAATTGTTCTGTCTCTATTTCCCTGTAAGAGTGCTGGGATTAAAGATATGTGCCGGGGCTGGAGAGGTGGCTCAGAGGTTAAGAGCACTGACTGCTCTTCCAGAGGTCCTGAGTTCAATTCCCAGCAACCACATGGTGGCTCACAGCCATCTGTAATGAGGTCTGGTGCCCTCTCCTGGCCTGCAAGCATACATACTGACAGAACACTATATAGATAATAAATAAATAAATCTTTAAAAAAAAGAAAAATAAAGATGTGTGCCATCATATTGAGCGCGCACATGTGTGTGTGTTTGAGGTGGAGTCTCATCATGCTACTCTGGCAATCCTGGAACTTGCTATGTGGACCAGGCTGGCCTCAAACTCAGAGATCTTCCCTTTCCTGAATCTGAGTGCTGGAATTAAAGGTGTGCAACACCATGCATAGTCACACTCAGCTTTTAACATGGGTTCCAGGGATTGAAAATGTGTTTTCAGACTAGTGGGGCTAGCCCCTTTATCCACTGAGCCATATGCCTGGCCTTTTGTTCTGACACTTGAATACATGAATGTCATACTTTGTTCTTATTCATTCAGCTATTGGCATCCTTAAGATTCAAATGCTACTTCCCCCTTGAAGCCTTTCTTGGTATCTACAATGTAAAATGCTCTGTCCCGCCTACAAACTCTCCTTTTCCCTTCCTCCTCCATCTGTACAGCCTTCACAGTGCTCACATGACTCATGTTTACTTATCATCTTCTGCTGTGATTATTCTAATATAATCCAAATGATCTAATATGATCTAAGGGTTCTGTGGTGGTTTGAAAGAAGATGGCCCCCATAGACCCATAGGGAGTGGCACTCTTAGGAGGTGTGGCCTTATTGGAGAAAGCGTGCCACCATGGGGGCAGGCTTAAGGCTTCATATGCTCAAGCTATGCCCAGTATGGCACACAGTCTCCTGCTGCCTGCAGATCCAGATGTAGGACTCTCAGCTCCTTCTCCAGCCCCGTGTTCGCCTACACGCTGCCACTTCCCACCACGATGATAATGGACTAAACCTCTGAAATAGTAAACCAGCCTCATTCAATGCTTTCCTTTATAAGAGCTGCTGTGGTCATTTGTCTCTTCACAGCAACAGAAGCCTAACTAAGACAGGCTTCTTATACTCCTGTCTTAGAAAAAAAGAAAGACAACTGCTTGTGAAAGTCTTTGGTCTGACACCAAGATTGAGATCCAGAAAGAAAACAAAATCAATAAATTTGACTTCATTAAAATTAAAAGCCTTTTCTTTTCTATTAAAGACGCTGTTAGAGAAATGAAAAGACAAGCCATAGACTGGGAGAAAGTACAAGTCACAGGAAGGGATTGGTATCTAGAATATATAAAGAACTCTGTAAACATAGCAGTAAGAAAATATGTTCCAAATACAAAGTAGAAAAAGTCCAGAACATCTATTTCTACCAAAGGGAACACTGAGGTGGGGAAGGGGCACATGGAGACGGCTCAGCATCACCAGCTGTGGGGAAGGGACACATGGAGACAGCTCAGCATCACCAGCTCTTAGGGAAATGAATGTAAAACAAGAATGATATAATATTCCATATCCACCACAGTGGCTAAAATGAAGAATCTTCAGAACAGTTGGGAATCCAAAATGGTCCAGCTACTCCAGAGACACCTTGGTAAGGTTAGGCTAGAAAATTATCCTGTGTTCACATAAAAATGTGTCCATAAATGTTCATGACAGCTTTGTTTATAATAGACTAACACAGAAAGCCTCCTGGGGTACGAGGTTTCCCCAGGTGACTAGGTAGAATATGTTTGGGAATGAAAAGAATGAGTTGCTGCTACACACAGTCCCAGGGACTCAGGCTCATGCTCAGGAGACTGAGAAAGAGCTTGAGGTCGAGGCCAGCCTGGCTACAAGGCAAGTTTCAGGTTTGTGTGGGCTGCATATTAAAAGGCCCTATTTCAGAAACAATCGAAAACCTGAGTGAGCTACAGGGCACTTTGTTGGGTGAAAAAAATTCTCAAAATACTATATTTTGATATTCCTCTCCCATTATAGTCTGAAGTGTTAGTAATGACTGACAGGGGTTAGGACTCAACAAGGATGTATGTACTATTAGATAATGCAAAGGAGTGTGTTTTGTGTGTGCTGGGATAGTTCTGTTACTTAAATGAATACACATGATAAGAATGAGAGAGGGAGAGAGAGAGAGAGAGGAAGAAGGAGGAGGAGGAGGAGGAAGAAAGGGAAGGAGGGAGGAAAGGAGAGAGGGAGGGAGGGAGGGAGGGAGAGAACGCTTTCTCCAAATAAGGTCTCTAGCTGGATTAGTATACTGTCATTTTCCTGCTTCTGATGGAGTGCTGTGGTTATGTAACTTTCCATGGAGAACCTGGTAAGCAGTGCATGGGAACTTCCTGTACTTTTTTTGTAACTTCGTGTGAGCCTTAAACTATTTCAGAGTAAGATGTATATAAATAAGTTGTGGGATATTTGTACACTGTGTGAAGATGTATTTACTGTGATTGGTGTACTAAAAGCTGAACAGCCAACAACTAGGCAGGAGATACAGGTAGGATTTCTGGAGAGAGAGAAAGAAAGTAGGAGAGGAAGCTAGGCATACAAGACATGCCAGGAGACACAAAAGAAGCAGACTAGGTGGCACATGACAGAAGTTAGATTAATAGAAATGGGTTAATTTAAGTTATAAGGACTAGTTAGGAACAAACCTAAGCTATAGGCTGTTTTCATAATAATAAGTCACTGAGTCATTATTTGGGAGCTGGCTGGCAGGACAGCAGGGGTGACATGAAGTTAATGGGTGGTGAGTGTAGTGCAGGGGGGCACAGAGGTTTATTGTGTTAAAGCTAGCTTGCAACTCTTCTTAGCATTTAACTTTTTTCAAATAAGTTTAGAAAATTGATTAGTAGATAGATAGGCAGGTGAATAAAGTAGAGAACGGGGAAATATCACCTAAGTCTGGGATAATGTAAAGTGCTTTCTCCACTCCTGTGTACCCAGCAACAGGAGAGCCTGCTGCTGGTTCAATCCCAGACCTTGAATTCACAGAGATCTGCCTGCCTCTGCCTCCACCTCCTGAGTGCTGTGATTAAAGGCTTGTACCACCACTGCCCAACATGGTGATAAAACACCATGACCAAAAGCAACTTGGGGGAAAAGGGTTTCCTCTGCTTGCCTCTCCATGTAACCTCCATCACCAAGGGAAGTGAAGGCCAGCACCTGTAGGCAGGATCTGGTGCAGAGGCCATGGAAGGAGAGGTGCTGTGTACTGGCTTGGTCCCCATGGTTTGTTCAGCCTGCTTTTCTAGAAGGACTCTCCTCCCTGGGGATGGAACCATCCACAATGATCTTGGCTCTCCCACATCAATCATCAATCAAGAAAATGCTCTTCAGACTTGGCTACAGACCAGTTTGGTGGGTATTTTCTCAATTGAGGATCCCTCATACAAAATAACTAGCTTCTGTCAAGGTGACATAGAACTAGCCAGCACAGGTAGTTTCTTGGTGCTTAAACCCATCGTAGTCACATGCTTTTGCTCTCTTTTCTCTCACCCCCTCTCTGTCTTTCCTCCTTTACAGATGTTCTCTTTACTTATCTACTTAGAAGCCAGAGACTAGGCTGTACCTGAGTTTCTGAGCCCCACAACTAGGGAGGCAAGCATGAGTCATTTTCTCTTCAGTACCTCGGACAGCTCCAACTCTCCAACTGCCAGCTCTGCTTCCTCACCCACGCCCCTTCTTTTTCTTACTCTCCTGATGAAGTCACACATTTGATTGTCATCCCTGTGGTGGGTGCCTGGTTTTTAGATGTCACAGAGTTGGAATCAGAATGAATTGGGGAGACACTGCTGATTCTTCGAGAAGGATCTCCCACCGCGATGGGAGAATTGCTAACTGGGGAAGAAACAAAGGCTCCGAGGACTCCCCTCTCCCCAGATTTTCCTGTATTTGTAAGCTTGTTGTTGCTTGAAAAGAAAATTCTTTCAGAATGAATAAAGATATGGTTTTGGAGGTTAAAAAAATAATTTCAGTCTGAGGAGGCTGGTAAGGTGACCCAGCTAGTAGACATCTGTCACCAAGCTTGATGATGGAAGCCACATGGTGGAAGTGGTTCTCTGACCTCCACGTGTGCTCTCTGGTGTATATATGCATCACACCCTTCACAAAATAAACCAAGGTAGAAAACAGAATTCCAGTTTGAATAGAAACTTGGGGCTGGAGAGATGGCTCAGAGATTAAGAGCATTGTCTGCTCTTCCAAAGGTCCTGAGTTCAATTCCCAGCAACCACATGGTGGCTCACAACCATCTGTAATGAAATCTGGTGCCCTCTTCTGGCCTGCAGGCATACACAGACAGAATATTGTATACATAATAAATAAATAAATAGAATGTGTATGATATCCATTTAAAAAAAGGAAAGAAAGAAAACCATCCCTATGTGTCTTTTCTGTGAGACAGAGGACAGGACAGCACTGCATGAGGGTAGGCACAGAAGGCTTGAGAGGGAATGTCAGCATGGGTGTGGGAGTGGGGGCCTTTGCAGGCAAAGTTAAAGGGTACACCTAACACTTAACATTATTATTTGAGTGTACATGTGTGGATCAGGCTGGCCTCAAATTCACAGCAACCTGCCACTTGGTAAGTGGTGGAATTACAACTGTGGGTCACCGTGCCTGGCCTGAGTCTCATTGTGTAGCCCAGGCTGGCCTGGTACTCACTGTATTGCCCACTCAGGCCTTGATCTCATGGCAGTTCTCCTGCCTTGGCGTTTGAAATGCTGTAATTACAGATGTGTTCAAATATACTGGCTGGACCATGGAAGTGGAGAGGGAAGCTGAGTGACAGGACCATGCACTCGTGCTCTGCTTCCTGACTGTGCGCGCGATATGACAGACGGGTTTCGTTCCAGCTGCCTTAAGTTGCTTCTGTCAGGGTATTTAGTTAAAACTAGGAGAAGAAGCCAAACACTTGCACTATGTTTTAGTTAAGATTGTGTGTGTACACGAATGTGTCGGTGCCACAGTGCGTGTGCAGGGTGAGAGGACCGCTTGAGAGGGCTGGTTCCCCTTCTACCCTGGAGGTCGTGGTGCTTGAGTGCAGGTCGTCAGGCTTGGTGGCAAGCACCTTTACCTGCTCAGCCATCTCACTGGGCCTTCTTTCCTTGATTAGCATACAAAACAATAGGTTTCATGAAGGTATTTTTCTACAGCTGTGTTATTGTACTTGGTTTTAGTTTGTCTGTTTCTGTTCCCTGTTTCCTTCCGCTGTGTCCCATGCCCCCCAGCCCTGCTTCCCCTCCCTCCTGCAGACAGTCCTTGTTTTCTCACATACATTTCACTGTCTCGTTTTCTCCTTTGACCTTCTCTCCCTCTTCTCTCATGATTCCCTTTCTAGTTTTGTGACTCACTGTGTTAGTTACGGTTTCTATTGTGGTGAAGAGACACCATGACCATGGCATCTCGTATAAAAGGAAACATTTAATTGGGATGGCCTACTTATAGTTCAAGAGGTTCAGTCCATTATCATGGTGGGAGAATGGCAGGGTGCAGGCAGATGTGGTGCTGAAACAGTAGCTGAGAGGCATCTAGAAGTCAGCTGAGGCACTGGGCGGCATTCTGAGCATAGGAAACCTCAAAGACCACCCCCACAGTGACACACTTCCTCTAACAAGGCCATACCTACTCCCACAAAGCCACACCTCCTAATGGTGCCACGCTCTATGAGATTATGGGAGCCAATTACATTAAACTACCACACACAAAATGTTAATTTTAAAACTAGGTTCTGCATATAAGAAAAAGATGGTATTTCCTTTATTTTTATTAAATGTGTACATGTATGTATGCCTGTAGATGTGTATGTGCCTGAGATTAGAGACTTCCCTGGAGCTGGGGTTACAAGCAGTTGTGAGCTGGCTGATGTGGGTGCTAGGAATTGAATTTAGGTTCTCTGCAAGAACAATGCATGTTCTTAACCACTGAGCCATTTCTCCAGCCCCAAAAGGTTGTATTTTCTTTCTGAGTCTGGCTTATTTTGCTTAACATAATCATCTCTGGTTGCATCCATCCCCCTGTTTGTCATAACTTCATTTTTATTTATGGATGACTAAAGTTCTGTTGTGAATCCGCACCACATTTTCTTATCTGTTCGTCTGTTAGTGAGCATCTAGGTTGGCTGCACTTCCCGACTGGGATGAATAGTAGCAATGTACATAGATATCCGTGCTAAGATGACTTCAGCTCAGAGTGCCAGAGTTAAATAATATGGTGGTTCTGTGGTAGAACAGGGACTGAGATGAAGAATCAAGGTTAACATATGAGGAGACTGGAGGGTGGCTGAGCAGTTAAGATCACTTCCCATTCTTCTAGAGGACCAGAGTTTGATTCCCAGCACCCATGTCAGGTAGCTCACCTATATAAAGCTGTGTACCTGTAGATAACTCCAGCTTTAGGGAATCCAGTGGCCTCTTTTGGACTCTACTTCTGGCACCTGCATTCCTGTGCACATACACATGACATACACATAATTAAAAATTAATAAAAATATATTTTGATACAATCTCACTTTGTAACCCAGCCTGGCCCTGAACTCACAGAGCTCCACCCACCTGTGCCTCAAACATAAAAATTGATCTTAAAAAGATTAATATATGAAAGAAGCCAATTTTCAGAGTAAAACGATGCTTTTCTTTACCTAGGTTTCATTTAACAAATAAAGCATGCACACACGTACACAAAGCAGGTGCGAGCACGTGCAATAAGGTAGGTGAACACAAAACAGGTGCATGCACACACACACATCAGGCATGCGCACACACACACACAAGGCAGGTACACACACACAAAGCAGGTGCACACACACACACAAGGCAGGTGCACACACAAAGCATGTGCACACACACAAAGCACGTGCTCACACACAAAGCACGCACACACACACACACAAAGCCCATGAAATGCAAAGGAAAAAGGGGGACTATAAAGGTCCTGTAAACACATAGCTGGATCCCTTTGGGGTTATTTTCTTAATCTACTAGCTCACTGCCATTCATGGGAATGCATTTCCTTTCTTTAATAAGCTGTCTGCCCCTATTTCTCTTTCTAATCATTGGAAAAAGCCCAGAGGGAAAAGCAAGACTAGATAAAAGAAAACTAAAAGGGCCTGCAGGATGGCTTGGAGGGTAGAAGCAATTGCTTTACAAGCATGATGGCCTGAATTTGAGCCTTGGAATACACAGTTGAAGAGAATCAACTCCCAGAAGTTGCCTTCTGACCCGCATGTGTGTACTGCGACACACATGTACATGCATTAGAACACCCACACTAATATTAATAAATATTTTTTGTAAGATTTTGTTTATTTATGTGTATATGCATATGTCTGTGTGCATATATGCTACATGTATTTGAATGGCTTCAGAGTCCAGAAGAGAGCATCAGAGACCCTGGAGCTGGAGTTCTTTTTTTTTTTTTTTTTTTGGTTTTTCGAGACAGGGTTTCTCTGTGTAATAGACCAGGCTGGCCTCGAACTCCCAGAGATCCGCCTGCCTCTGCCTCCCGAGTGCTGGGATTAAAGGCGTGCGCCACACTACTGCCTGGCCTGGAGTTCTAACATGTTAGGTGGTTGTGAGCCACCTAACATGGATGCTAGGAAACAGACTCTGGTCCCCTGGATAACAGCAAGTGCTCTTAGCCTCTAAGCCCTTCTCCAGCTCCACAAATAACTTTTGTTGTTGTTGTTTTTATTATTTATTTATTTATTTATTTATTATTATTATTTTGCCAAGACAAGATTTCTCTCTATAACAGTCCTGTCTGTCCTGGAACTTGCTCTGAACTCTGTGAGTTCAAAGCCTGCCTCTGTCTCCTGAGTGCTGGGATTAAAGGTGTGAGCCACCACCGCCTGGCATAACTTTTTTATCTTAAGAAAGGAAGAACAGGGCTGGAGAGATGGCTCAGAGCTTAAGAGCACTGACTGCTCTTTCACAAATCCTTAGTTCAGTTCCCAGCAACAACATGGTGACTCACAGCTATCTATAATGAGATCTGGTGCCCTCTTCTGCTGTTCAGGCATACATGAAGGCAGAACACTTATACATAGTACATAAATAAATCTTTTTTAAAAGGGGGGAAAAAGGAAAAACAAGAGGAGGATTGAAGAAGGATGTTATAGAGAAAAGAACAGACAGAAAAATGAAAAGAAAAAACAAAAACTAAAGTTATCAATAATGAGAAAGTTTAAAATCAAAGTTAGATAAGTATAAGAGTAAAATATAAAGATAGGAGGACTTTTAAAATGCAAACAAGCCAGGTGTTGTAGTGCACACCTTTAATCTTGAGACTTGAGAGGGAGAGCAGGTGGATCTCAGCTCCAGGCCAGCCAGGGCTACACAGTGAGACTCTCTCTTAAACAAAACAGAACAGGCAGGTGGTGATGCATGTTTGTAATCTTAACCCTTGGAAAGTAGAGGCAGGAAGCTGAGGGGTAAAATGTCATCTTTTAGCTACAGTGTGAATTCAAAGCTATCCTGTGCTGTAAGAAACACTGCTTCAGGAATGGGGAAAAGGCTGTTAAGATAACTTAATAAGGGAGCTGGAGAGATGGCTCAGCTGTTAAGAGCACTCTCTGCTCTTCCAGAGGTCTTGAGTTCAATTCCCAGCAACTACAACCCCATGGTAGCTCACAACCATCTGTAATGAGATTTGGTGCCCTCTTCTGGCATGGAAATGTACATGCAGGGGGAAACACTATACATAATAAATAAATAAATCTAACTAGAAATTTAAAAAAAAAAAAGCATAGCTTATTAGGTAAAGACAGGTAATTGCCTTAGGTAATTGTCAGGCCTGTCATTCTGACTTTAATTCCTCACGTGTAGAAAGAGACTCTACTAGAGCAAGCTGTCCTCTGACCTCCACACACATTGTAACATGCGCACCCTCCAATAAATAAACGTAAAACTGTTGTTTAACTTTCCCTTCAAAACAACAAGGAAAAGTTTTAAAAAGTCAACAAAACTTAAGGATATATTGAAAGGTAATAATAAAAACAGAGATTGGACTGGCGAGATGGCTCAGTGGGCAGCATGTTTGTTGCATAAATCTGAGCTGATAACGTCTTACAGAGGTATTTCTACACATATTTTTGGGTTATACAAATTATTGCCATATGGTCATGCATAGTTTGGAGTTGCTTAGAATATGCTCAGCTTACATCTAGCTGCCTACTGAGTTTCTGAATAGGACTGTTTCTCTAAGGCTAAACGTCTATTTTCAGTTCTCTTGCCAAGTCTGCAGTAACAGGAAGACATTCAAAGCACAGGGTACACTGATTAACAAATCAAATTTCAACACATGCACAAGCACTTGTACAAACAGGTACACACCTGAGCATATATTCAAGCATACACACACAATTTCAGTACAAAAGCCACCACTTTGTACAACAAATATAAAAAAATTTACCACCCCTTAAGTTCTAAACTAACTCATGAAGAGATAGGAAGTCTAAATATACGTATATTAAGCAATGAGTTTCACCAATAACCAAATACCTTCCAGAAAAGAAAATAGCAGGAACATATTGCTTATTGGAGAATTCTATAAATGCCTAAAGGAAAACCAACAATATCTTAAGACTCTGGGAAAGAAAACAGAAGAAGAGACAACATGTTCTTAGCCGTTACATGAGGCCAGTATTGAATATCATGAGTCAGACAAAGACAGTTACAAACTCATACCCCATTCTGCATGCAGATGCAAAATTCTTTAATATTTTAGCAAGCTAAACCAAATAGCCTACCAAGAGAACTGTATATAGTGACCAAATGGGATTTAGCCCATTGATTTAGTGGTTCATCAACCAGTGTGATACACCAAATTAATAAAAGGCACAGCCCATGTGTGATCATTTCAGTAGACACAGAAAAGACACTTTTTACAGAATCTAGGACCTTGCATAATAAAAACACTGAGATGGAAATGCAAGGGCACTTCTTTGATTTGTAAAGGAAAGCTACAAAAAAAGAAAATGTGTTATACAGCAAGTCCCTGGAATCCTGCAAGCTGCCTGGTTCAGAGGCACCATGGGAAGCTCTGCAGATGAAATGGGAAAGGAGTGTCGGAGGCAAGTGCGGCAGGCTTCTCGACCAGCGAGGAAGAACGACCGCCACACGAGGATTCTTCTCAGATCACGCTTTACTGGAGTGTCCTTGGTTGAGAGAGAACATGAAGAGAAGGGGCCCGAGAGCCCTAAGGCAGCCGCTTATATCGGGAATTGGCACACGGGTCGCCCTGTGATTGGCTGCCACCAACAGCTGCCACCAGACTGCGTAGGGGTAGGCCGAAGGACCCTTATCCACCGTGCATGCGGGAAGCGGGGGACACACAGCTCTCAAAGGCTTAGCCAAATATGGAGTTGTTTATTTCCAACAAGACAGGATGTTTGTGCCATCTTGTAATGGCGATCTTGTCCGGCTCCCTGCAGGCAAGGGTGATCTGGTTATCAGCACCAACGTTGACTCCTGCGTGTGGTGCTGTAGGATGAGGCCACATCTTTGCCCACAGCCACAGCCCTGCCATAGCAGCTGCCTCTCTTTCCACCCCCGTGATTTCACAGCCAAGACTGAACCTCAGGCTTCTTTAGCAAGTTCTTTACCCACTTTCTTGTTTAATGTCAGAACCAACTCCTGAAAGTTGCCCTCTAACTTCTTTTTTTAAAAACTTGTTTTATTTTACGTTCATTAGTGTTTTGCCTGTATGTCTGTGTGAGGGTGCCAGAAACCCTGGAATTGGAGTTATAGACAGGTGTGAGCTGCCATGTGGATGCTGGAAATTAACTCTGGTTCTCTGGAAGAGCAGACAGTTGTTGCGGGAGGTCCTTCCGCTCCTCCAGCCTATAGCCGCTGAGATACCCGCCCATTGGGGCGTGGTCTCTCTCCCTTTAAAAAAGCGGC
>NC_022015.1:74694000-74694933 GCF_000317375.1 Microtus ochrogaster | reverse complement strand
ACCCCTGGACCCAGCAATACCGCTCTTGGGAATATACCCAAGAGAGGCCCTATCATACAACAAAAGTATATGCTCAACTATGTTCATAGCAGATTTTTTTTTTTTTTTGAGGTTGGTCTAGTACTCAACATAAGACCCAGTACTCGGAGACTGACTGTTAGCACACAGTTACTCCATCGGGGTTTCTTTGGCACCAACCTGCAGGTAACTGGCCAGCTTACTGGCTATTTATTTTTAGATTCAAATTTTGATTTTTTAAAAATATTTTTTTAAGACAGAGTCTCCTGTGTCCTAGTTGGCCTGCAACTCATTATGTACACCAGCCTGGCTTTGAACTTAAAGATCTGTCTGCCTCAGCCTCCCAAGTGCTGAGACTAAAGGGATGCCCCACCATGCCTGACCATTTTCCTGGTTGCTGGAGTCTAGAGTCACGTTCTGATCTTCTCTACACACTGACTGAGTGACTGACAGCGACTGTGGTGATTGTGCTCATCTGGATGGTGGCTGCTGTTATCGGTGCTGTCCAGCATGCTGTCCAGTGACTTATTTGTTTGGGCCATTTTCACCTTGATGGTCTTTGTGGTAAGGTTCTCTGGGCTTACATCTTTGTGCTTGTGAAAGGTCTGTGGAGTGGAGTTCTTGCATTGGAATTCAGAATAATTTCTGGAGTGTCTGTTTAGACTGTGTGAATTAGACTTTAAAAGAACCCATACTTGACACTGCTTGTGTGGCCTAGAGAATAGATAGCCCAGAGACCCAGGATCAAACCAAATATTACTGATCTTAAAAAGAAAAAAGTATCCATAAAATGACTCCTAATAATATTCTCCTATATTCATAGATCAGTGCCTTGTTCAGTCATCATAGAGAAGCAACAGATGGGAATAGATGCAGAGACACAGAACCAGATGTGTGTGTGTGTGTGTGTGTGTG
>NC_022015.1:74687573-74693820 GCF_000317375.1 Microtus ochrogaster | reverse complement strand
GAGAGAGAGAGAGAGAGAGAGAGAGAGAGAGAGAGAGAGAGAGAGGAGAAAAGGAAGGGAGAGGAGGGGAGAGGAGAGGGAGGCAGACAGACCTTGGAATGTACACACAGTTCTTACTGGGATGAGAGGAAGGGAGAGGAGGGGGGTGGAGAGAGGTAGACAGACCTTGGACCATACACATAGTTCTTACTGGGATTTCTCCAGCAAATCCCTCCCCTCAGAACTCAGGGAACCCTGTGGAAGAGGAGACAGGAGTGTAAGAGCCAGAGGTGATGGAGAGCACCAGAACAATGCCTCCAAGTCAACCGAGCGAAGCTCATATTAGGTACAGAGACTGAAACTACAAGCAGCAAGCACAGGACCTACGCGGGTCTGCTCCAGGTCCTCTGTAATATATATTATAGCTTTCACTATAGTACTTTTATGGGACTGCTGAGTGTGTGAACAAGTGGTTTCTGATTCTTGTGCTTCCTCTTGGGACTCTTCCTTCTGTTGGTTTGCCTTGTCCAACTTTAATAAGATAGCTTTTATTTTATCTTATTTAATTTCACTATCTCTTAGAAACTTTCTTCTCATGAGAGACAGAAAGGGAATGGATCCTGGAGGGGGAGTAGAGGGAGGAGAAACTGTAATCAAGATATATCATATGAGAAAAGAATCCATTTCTTCTTTTTTCTTTCTCATTTTAATTGTTTGGATGGGAATGTGCTATACATCTTCCCCACTCCCATTCCCTCCTCTTCTCTCTTCTCTCCCCTTCTACCCGCCCCCCGCCTTCCATGCTCCCTATTTACTCAGGAATTCTTGTTTTTTTTCGCCCCCTTCCTTGGCGAATCCATGTATGTCTCTCTTAGGATCCATGTTTGTCTAGGTTCTCTGACAACATAAAGCTGGTTGTCCTTTGCTTTATGTCTATTATCTACTTAGGAGTGAGTACATATTATATTTCTCTTAATGGGTCTAGGTTAGCTTTGTTTTGCATTTTTCTGGTAGCTAAGGGTGTTGAGCATTTCCTTAAGTATCTTTAGATCTATACCCCATTTTTTATTGGATTATTTGGTCTTTTGATGTCTAGTTTCTTGAGTTGTTTGTATAATTTGGAGGTCAGTCCTCTGTCAGATGTGGGGTTGGTAAAAATCTTTTCCCATTCTGTAGGCTGTCATTTTGTCTTGTTGACTGTGTCATTTGCTTTACAGAAGCTTCTCAGTTTTAGGAGGTCCCATTTATTAATTGTTGCTCTCAGTGTCTGTGCTACTGGTGTTACTATATTTAGGAAGTAGTCTCCTGTGCCAATGTGTTCAAGGCTACTTCCCACTTTCTCTTCTGTGAAGTTCAATGTGGTTGGTTTTATGTTGATGTCTTCGATCCATTTGGACTTGAGTTTTGTGCATGGTGACAGATATGGATCTATTTGTATTATTCTACATGTCGACATCCAGTTATGCCGGTACCATTTGTTGAAGATGTTTTCTTTTTCCACTTTATAGTTTTAGCTTCTTTGTTAAAAATCAGGTGTTTGTAGGTGTGTAGATTGGTGTCAGGGTCTTGGATTCAATTCCATTGGTACACCTATCTATTTTAGTATCAATATCAAGCTATTTTCATTACCCTAGCTCTATAGTAGAGCTTGAAGTCAAGATGGTGGTGCCTCCAAAAGTTTTTGTTTAGGTCCTTCTGTGATTTTGTTGAATATATTTTCTGTATTTTTGATCTGGAGTTCTTCTTCTTCTATCCCTATTATTCTTAGGTTTGGTCTTTTCATGGTGTCCCAGATTTCCTAGACATTTTGTGTTAAGAATTTGTTGGATTTAACATTTTCTTTGACCGATGAATCTATTTCCTCTACAATATCTTCAATGCATGAGATTCTTTTCCATCTCTTATATTCTGTTGTTTATACTTGCATCTGTAGTTCCTCATTGTTTACCCAGATTTTCCATGTCCAGAGTTCCTTCAGTTTGTGTTTTCTTTATTGCCTCTATTTCAGTTTTTAAGTCTTGAACCATTCCCTTCACCTGTTTGATTGTGTTTTCTTGTTTTTTTTTTTTTAAGGGATATGTTGATCTCTTCCAGTTTTTTTGTCTTTTCTTCCATTTCTTTAAGGGAAGTTTTCATTTCCTCTTTAAGGGCCCCAATCATCTTCATAAAGCTATTTTTAGCATTGTTTTCTCCTGCTTCATCTGTGCTGGGATGTTCAGATCTTCTTGCTGCAGAACCACTAGTTTCTGGAGCTGTATTGCTCTTTGTATTGTTTAGTGTATTCTTACCTTGTTGTCTACCCATCTCTTCCTCTAATTGGTATGGGTGGAGCCTGTGCTTCAGGGGGTCCCTCTTCCTTCAGTTGGTGTGGCTGAGGCTGTGGCTCCATTGAACATTCCTTCAGGTGCAGGCAGAGCTGAGCCTCTGGTGATTGCTGTTGCTCTTCCAGGTGAAGATGGGTCCAAGGCTCAGGCTCCTCTGGTGCAGGTGTGGTGTGGCCCCATGGTCACTTCTCTAGGTGCAGGCAGTGTCCTGTGATCACTGCTCTAGGTGTAGGTGATGCTGAGACTGAGGTTCTGATGGTCAGATAGTTTCTGGAGGCCTCTGCTGTCACCATGGTCCATGATGGTGATGTTGTGCAGTGATGCTGTCTCCAGGTGCGGCCTGGTCCCACGACAGGCGGTGATACTGCCTCCAAGAATCCATTTTTAATAGAAAGGAGCGGGGAAAGATTTTGTGTGGTTGGGCCACAAAAAAAATCTGAGTCCACACCCTCATGGTGGCACTTTGAAGGTAAAGGCAAGGGCCATCCGGAGTTCAGCTACAGCCTTGGCTTCCTGGTTAGTTTGAGGCCAGAATGGACTACACAAGACCATATCTCAGTGAAAGAAAAGCTGCATTTCTGTCACTTCCATAGCTGGAGGCAAGGGAAGTCCAATGGGTTGCCCCACCGCCTTCAGTTCGAGTATGAGGCAAGGAGGCATTCATTGCTTTACAGCAAGCAGGGTTATAAAATGAAATCCTTTTGCAACCTGATGGTGGGGCAGTGAGGTAAGAGGTGGGGTAATTTGGGCAAAATGTCATGGATCTTGGGAGATGAGCTATTCCTCACCTCTCTCTTAAGAGTCTTTGTTTCCTGAATAATGTACACTGGCAGGAAATGGGCAAAGAAAACCCACTGAAAGGAGGCACATGGACCACACGTCAGACCCACCCACGTGTTCTCTAATGAATGGAAATGTGTCTTTTCTCTGTCCTTGAAGCACTTGGAAGTGAAAGCAGCCCCTTTGGGTTGAGGGACCAGGGATGTTGGACAACTCCAGCTGAGGTGGAAACGGCACCAGACTCTTTGCTAAGCTTCCACGTGTGTGGTCGAGTTGGGTGTATTTTAAAGTGATCCTGTGTGTGGCCTGGATGGTCTCAGGTCAATTCAGGTTATGCTGACTACATAAATTAAAAGTGGGCTTCTGAGAAACTAACTACTGCTTTATATATTTCCTCAGTTCCTATCTGGTTTCTTTGGAGACCAAGACTAGGGTAAAGGAAATAGGAACCAAAAAGTGAATAATCCAGCCATCATCCTTCACCGAGGACCCTTTCTGGAGCTCTCTATATATCTGAATTTTCATTGAAACGGAACTGTACCTCTTCCCACCAACAGTCACAGAGAAGTCCTGTGCATTCCTTTTCTGTTGCTGCTTCTCATACTTCACTGGTGGCTGCACAAAAGCTCAGTGTTCTGCAGTGAATGCCTAGTGACTTATATTTTCTATTGCTCACACAAATTCTTATTTTAAACTTTTGAGACAGGGTTTCTTATCTCCCAGGCTGGCCTTAAACTTGATGTGCAACTGAGGACGGCCTTGCTCTGGTCCTCCTGCTTCCATCCTCAGAATGCTGAGCTTACAGGTGTGCACTACCTTGTCCACTGAGCAATGCACGGATTAAGTTTTAAAATAGTCATCTATTTTATATGTATGAGTGTTTTGTCCTGCGTATGTGTGTGTACCACCACACAAGTGCCTGAAGCTGGAGGTTAGAAGAGGATTCGGATCCCCAGAAACACAATGTGCTGGTAACTGACCCCACGACCCCTGGAAGACCAACAAGTGCTCTTAACCTCTGAGCCATTCCCTATCCCCACATAAATTTATTTTATTTGTTTATTTTAGGTTTTTGAGACAGGGTTTCTCTGTGTTCTGGCTATCATGGAACTTGGTGTGTACCGGCTGGCCTCAATTTCATAGAGGTCCACCTGTCTCTGCCTCCCCAAGAGCTGGGATTAAAGGCGTGTGCCACCACCTTCAGCAAAGAGTTAAGGCTTCTTTCTATGTGTAGCCCTGGCTGTCCTAGAACTTGCTTTGTAAATCAGGCTGTCCTTGAACTCACAGAATAAATTTATTTTAAAGAAATTAGAATGTTTATTCCTCCTCTAGGAGCCCGTGATTAATGAATTGGTGCTTTTAAAGCGTTTCCTGGAAATGCAGGCAGTCAGGGCCTGATTCAAAGGCTTGTATCTTTCTAATTCTTCATTAAGAACAACCTAGTACTTCTCTCTCCAGGCCTAGGGTTTGTTTTTTGTTGCTACTGTTGTTGTTGTTTTGTTTGTTTGCTTTTAATTCTTCCTCAGTTCCAGACAGGTTTCAGCTATAAATTGAGGTAGTATCAGACTTTTCGTAGGCTTGCATTAAATGGTAATGAAAAGTAATTAAGGGCATGCCCGTGCGAGTGCCCAGCCCCGTAGCTGGCCATTGCTAAGTGCTCAGCAAGCACAGGTCAGCTCAGGCTCTGAAGATGGTTTAAACAAGTTTTGTAAAACCTAAGCATTATATTTTAAAAACCCTATAGTTTAGGAAAACACATACAAGCTGCTAACCCGATAACAGTGAATTAAAGGAAGCCTAGGGAGATCCTGACTGATGAGATTCAGGGTTCTGGAAGAGTTGGGATCTGAGCAGATTTGCTGAAGAGTCAGGTGCACAGAGAGCAGACTGGCTCTTGGCTGGGGTTGACCTTTGGGCTGCCCTGAGTAAGTCTGGTGGCCCAAGTTGAGTTAGTCTGTACCACTAGGGGGCAGTATGGACTAACAGCTTGTGCCTTGCCCAACTTCAGTTCCTGAAGTTCAATTTTTTTTTCACTCTAACAAAGGCATATTCAACAAAATATATATTAAGTATCTCAAAAGGGAAGGCACTGAATAAACAGTGTATGAAAGGGTACTGCAATGAATCTTTTCTCCAGAAGAATTAACATGGGGATCAGTAGGTAAAGGCTCTTCCCATAGCTTTAGCCTATGACCTGAACTTGATTCCCCAGAACCCACAGGGTAAAAATAGACCTCTATGCATGCACAGGAAATAAAAATGCAATAAAAAGTAAAATACAAAACACTGTTAACTGTGATTATCTTTAGACAGTTGAATATAAAAAATAGGTAAGGTACTGGGCGAGTTCTGCTTTGCTGTTTGTGGTCTTCAGGGAATGCAAACTGAGCTGTGTTCTGTACTCTAAAGCAGTAAGCATCAGGCCCAGGTGGGTGCAGGTGCCTGCTATAGTTCCAGCTCTTCAGAGGTTCGAGGTCATCCTGTGCTGCATAAATTCAAGGCCAGCCTGAGTTCCATGAGAACTGGCCTCAAAAAGAAAAAAAAAGTCTAGGCATGACCCTGTGCTTAAATTAAGTGCATCTGAGTATATCTGTGTGTTTCTGTTCTTTAACTATGTTTTGGCTTAATCTCTCTCTCCCTCTCTCTCTGTATGTGTAAATATTGCTTTTTTAAAATGCAAAGAAAAAGCCGTTCTTTCTACACATTTAGCCTCTAATGAAATAATGTTACCAATTTAATGCTATACTAAGAAAGTAGAACTTTGAGGTTCAGTTTTGAGGTGATAGCTGCAGTCAGTAGGAGCTGAAAGACACAGCATAGACCTTATTTTGGGGGACACTTTTAGTGGGGGTTGCAGTGGCAGATTAATAACAGCTCCACCTTGTGGGTGAGTGTCAAGGTGACACACTTGGAAGATCTGATGCTGAGGAGTTGAAGTGTATTACTCAACTTTTAAATCTATTTATTTTTCAGTTTTTGAGATGGGATCTCACTATGTAGCACGAATTGGCCTAGAACTTGCTCTGTTGACTAAATAGTGTTGAACTCACAGAGATCGGCCTGCTTACGCCTCTTGAGTGCTGGGGTGACAGACATGAGACACATGCCCCACTTTCTTTTTAAAATCTTGATGCATTTGTATATCTGTGTGTGTTTATGTCTGT
>NC_022015.1:74673489-74687443 GCF_000317375.1 Microtus ochrogaster | reverse complement strand
GAGCTGATCAGAATTTCTGCTGACTCATTGTTCTTCCTCTCATCCTGCGCCCTTGCCCAGGGCTGCTCCGCGTGGCCTCTGAGCCGCCTTCTTCATGTAGAGATCGGAAACAACTTTGGATGTTGGTCTTGCTTCCCACCCTGTTTGAAATGGGGTCTCTTGTTCCTTGGTGCATATGCCAGGCTAGGTGAACCACGAGTTTCTGGGGATTCTCTGCATCCCATCTTGGCTGTAGGAATGCTAGGGTGCAGATGCACACTACTGCGTATGTCTTTACAGTCGGGTCTGCGGACCCAGATCCAGGTCTGTAGGCTTGTGCAGAAAACAAACCCTCTACCCACTAAGCTTGCTCCCCATCCTGGAAGAGGTCTTGAAAGACACTAGTGAACTTATTTATTTTATGTCCCTTCTTTAATATCTCTGCAATTCAATAGCCAAGTATTAAAGCAGGCATTATTATTCTCATTTAACAAATAATTTTATCACTTGTTTTCTAATTATTCCACCCTTCCACCCAATGACTCTGATATGATCTGTGTTTAGCTGGCTACTGGTTAACCCACTGTAAAGTGCAACAGAATGGAAGGACCATGGACCTTGGCATTGGCTGAAGTGGATTCATACAGGTCAGACCTCGAGCAGTTGAGCCCTCTAGGACCCAGTGGTGACTATGCATCACCCCTTAGTCATTTGTAAAGGCCCTTCCCAGATCACTGAGTGGCAGAACACCACCACCCAGGCTCTTCAGAGAATGCTCACCTCTGGCCTTTGTCTGCAGGAACAGCCAAGCAGATCATGGAGCTAGGAGTTCTGCAGCTGGCCCCAGCCTCTGGGACATGGGGCAAGGGGACAGATGGGAAGGTAGGGCCTGGGCATCCTGCCATAGCTGCGCCTTTAGTTAATATTTATTCTTTCTCCTTCTGCCTGGAGACTTAGGGGTGCCCAGCCACAGACAGTGAAGGAAATCCCTGGGCCTAGGAAAAACTGGTTTCTGTGAGGGATGACTCAAGCAGGCCTTTCCAACAGGCAGTGTCCCCTGGCTTCTGAGCACGGTCTTGAGTGTGATTGTTAGAGACCATGTTATTATCTGCTCCACACCATTGTCTCCTAGGAGTTGAGGCAGGTAATAAATGCAGAACCTCATTCCAGTCTGATCTCTGAATAATGGTTTTCCCATGTGGAGACCCCTCAGGTCTCATCTGGGCATGGCAACCCTTCTCTTGTTAATACCACCTCTAGCTTGGCTTTCTAAAACCCATTTCTTTAGTGTTTTCCTTCCCAAAGGAAGCTTGTAAATTGAACTCCAGATTTCTTAGCACAATATAGAGCTGATCAGAATTTCTGCTGACTCATTGTTCTTCCTCTCATCCTGCGCCCTTGCCCAGGGCTGCTCCGCGTGGCCTCTGAGCCGCCTTCTTCACAGTTTTTAGGACGTGATTTCTGGAGCCCAGATAAACTGAATTTAATATGTAGCACCTCAGCCCCAGACCACAACTACCCTGAGAATCAGCATTTGGACAGCTGTACTGATTTTTTTTTTAAGATTTATTTTATTATTATGTATACAATGTTCTGTCTGTATGTATGTTTGCAGGCCGGAAGAGGGTACCAGATCTCATTATAGATGGTTGTGAGCTACAACGTGGTTGCTGTGAATTGAACTCAGGACCTCAGAAAGAGCAGCCAGTGCTATTAAGTTCTGAGCCATCTCTCCAGCCCCTGTACTGATTCTTGTGATGACTGCAGCTTAAGGACCATTTTTCAAGCAAGTTGACAGCTTTCCTGATTCATGAGCAGCTACATCTCAGTGGATTGCCTTCCTTGGGCCTTTTCTTCATCCTTCCAAGGACAGAACTGACTAGACATTATTTTTTATCCAGGGCCTGATTCCTGAGAACCATTTATTTCAGATTCTTTATTATTATTAATATTTTAAGCAGGGTGTCATTTGATAGTCCAGCCTGTAACTCGCAGTATATCCCACTGTGGCCTCAGACTCACACTAATCCTCCTACTGTACCTGGGTTACTTCCCGATTCTTGGCCTCCTAACTAATGTGAATACCACCTTAGTCAGGCACATCTTGGACCTTGACATGATGCTGTAACTCGAAAATGCCAGTCTACTGGTTTCTGGCCAGAGCTTCCTGACAATAGCTTGCTTACTTCTTCAATACCCAAACTGCCCTGCTCCTGGCATGGCTGCCTGCATCTCTTTCTGAAAACGAATGGCCAGAGCTCCAGTTGCACAATCAGTTAGTGTGTGGTACTGATATGAAAATGAACGGCCTTGGGCTTTGGAAATGGCTCAGTTTGAGTTCAATCCCGAGGACCTATTTAAACATTTGGGGTGTGGTGGTGTGCTCTTGTAATCCCAGCATTGGAAAGGCAGAGACAGGAAGATCTCTGGGGCTTTCTAGTCTAACTGATGAGCTCCTGGCCAAGAAAGACTCTGTCTCAAAAGCATCTGCTTAGGAGGCTTTCCTGCAGATGACACCTGAGGTTGTCTTCCAACCTCCACATGTAGGTGCACATACATGTGCATGCACCTTCTTTGAGAGGCATGTATACACATGCATGCATAGATTTTTCCTTCCTTCTTCCACCACCGTTCCCATCTGAACACTTCATTTGGATGCCTTGATGCCTGCACCGCCACCAGCATCTCCCTTCTTCTGTCTTTTTCCTGACTATCCGTACACACCATCAAGCTTCTCTAATCCCAACATGGTCTCCAACTGCTGCCATATCTTGGAAGCTCCTTTGACAGCATAGTTTATCAAAAGCCAAGGCTGTTTTCTACTGACTTGTCTTGACTCTATTGTTTCCTCACCAGTTCAGTGATTGCTAAGGCAGTTTTGAGCTGCCTAACATGGGCACGGATCTGAACTCAGGTCCTCTGGAGGAGCAGCAGAGTTTCTAACTGCTGAGCCATTTCTCCTACACTTAAATTACATTTTAAATTGAGTTACTAGATATTAGGTTTCCATCTGATTTTTTTCATATCTCTTTCAATTTGGTTAACCTCCTAATCCCTTGCCTCCCCATCCTTTCTACCCCTTCCTTGCTTAAACCTTTTCACCCTCATCTACCATCCTCCTTCTATTTTTAGAAAAATATTTATTTATTTATTATGTATATAATATTCTGTCTGTGTGTGTGTCTGCACTGGCCACCAACCTCAGCCCTCTCTGTGCCTGTAAAATTCAACAATGGTCTTGAGACTGTAAAAAATGGAAATGAAGAGTTGGTGGTCCCTAGGCCCTGTACAAAACACTAGAAGGTGGCTAGGGGTTAGCAGGGAGTGAAAGAATCTGCCAGGACCATGTAGAACAGTTTACTTGATCCACTACAGTAGTGCAGCAGACAAGGGCAGTAACAGAAGAAAAGCCTGCTTTATTCAGGCTTGTTTATTATATTTCTTTGTGTGTTTGAATGCATGTGTCTGTCTGTATTTGTCTGTGTGTGTCTCACTCTGAGTCTGTGTGTGTGTGTGTCTGTCTCTATATGTATGTGTGCACGTGCGTGTGCATATGTGTGAGTGTGCATGTGTGTTATGAGGGATTGAACATAAAGTCTGAGGTATGCTAGATTCTACCACTGAACTCTATATCCTTTCTATCCCAGCCCTTATTATGGTGAATTTTGAGTTTCTCAAGTGCACAGAGTTGTATAATGAAGCTCCCACCAGTGCATGAGACATAACCATCAGCCTCTTTATTTATTTATTTTTTTTGTTTTTTTGAGACAGGGTTTCTCTGTAGCTTTGGAGCCTGTCCTGGTGCTAGCTCTTGTAGACCAGGCTGGCGGTATCGAACTCACAGAGATCCGCCTGCCTCTGCCTCCCGAGTGCTGGGATTAAAGGCGTGCGCCACCACCGCCCAGCCATCAGTCTCTTTAAAATAAAAACTAGGTGAACTTCTGGCTCCAGTGTGCTTGCTCCCCTGGTCTGGGTCATGCCACACACTTTGTGCCAAAAGAAATTGCCTTGTCAGGTAACTTTCATCTTGTTCATGTGTGTCTTTATGCAACCCAGAAAATATTCTTTCCCAACAGAAGTGCTTGCCTGTGACCTCAGAATTCCATAGAGGCGAACAGGAGGATCAGGAGTTTGAAATCAGTTTTAGTTACATTTCAGGGTTGAAGTCAGTCGGAGCTGTATGAAACTGTGCCTCAAAAAACAAAACAAAACAAAACAAAAACAAACCAAAACCAAACAAACCCACCAAAAATGAAACAACAACAACAAAACCTACCATAAAAAAAAAAAAACAAGCAAAACTTTGCCCCCAAATACTAATGTGAAAGGTAGGTAGTTGGTTTGGTGATAGAGAGTGATTGTTCTTGGTGTGTGCAGAGCCTAAGGTTCCGTTCTATGCTGCAGCAAACAGCAGAGAACCTGACTGCAGTTTGCTCTAGTGGGGAGAGCCTGGGCACAGGTGTGTCTTCAGAGCTGTCCTGGTGATCCCAGTGCTCAGGCAGAACTGAAAACCTCTGATCCACTGAGACAGGAGAAATTCTAGCTGCCAGGATTCTCTGGAGCCTGGGGAGTGGAATGTCTCCAGACAGTCTGGTTTCACCTGCTGTTGGTTCAGCTGGAAACATTGCTGAACTGGCTCACTAAGCCAGAGTTCCAAGAGTGCTTGTGAATTTCTGAATGTTTAAATCTAGCAACTGACTTCAACTAGGAGAGACCTGGGGAACCCTGTCTCTGGGTGAGAGAAAAACCTGTCCCCACTCCTCTGCTATTCTGTGCTTTGAATCCAGATGTCCTGGAGTTCCAATCAGGTTGAAGGAAAGTGTCTGTCAAACAAACAAACAAACAAATAGAACAAGGGCCAGTGAGGCAGTTCACTGAGTCAGGACACTTGCTGCCAAGAGAAATAGTCCGATTTGATTGCTGGGACCCACATGGCGGAAGGAAAGAACTGATTCCTGAAAGTTGACCTCCACATGCACACCATGTAGATAGACAGATAGACAGACATAATGAGATAAAACAAATATATGATAGAATCAAGTCTCCAAATAGTTAAGACTCTTACCAAAAATTATAGTGTATCAGTAGCAGAATCAGTAGGCAGGTAAGCATAGGGAATAGCTTAGCAACCTAGGATTCCACTTGGTTTGAACTATACAAACACTCTCACAATGTTCATTCTGGAAAAAGAAATGGGATAATTTCTCTATCAAACTATGGGAATGAGAGGCTGGTCTGGCCTAGACTGGTTTCAGCTGCATGCTCAGCAAGACAAACTTTCCTCTGAATGAACTTTTAGTTGTAACCTCTATTTACCATCTTATACCTGTGCATAATTGGATGGACATATTAATAAAATCAGATGCATCTTGGGAAGGAATATGTAACCCAAGCCTGTCAGTCAAAACAGAGAACAACCGGTTATCCCCCTTAGCAACAAGCCCCCCTTTCCCTTAAACCCCATAAAAGGAAAACCCCAAACAATTACTAGAGCCCTTAAGTACTATTTTTTAAGGTTTTAATTAATTATTGCTGTTATTGTGTGTTGTGATAGGTACGGGCTAGAATGCATGGCATGGAGGTCAGACAGTTATCACACAAAGGCCAGCTTGAGTCAGTTCTCTCCTTTGACCTTTATGTGGGTTCAGGGGATCAAACTCACGCCACAGGGCTTGCTAAGCTTAGCAAGCACATTTATCTTCTGAGTCACCTCAGGGGCTCAACCTGGAGCTTTCATTCACACCAGCCCTCTTGGCAGCCTAACTGGTCTGCATTACTGCTCTACGTTTGAATGACGTTTCCTGGCCACTTTGTAGCAATGTGGATCTCTATTTCAGTTCCTTGAGTTTGCTACTAAGAGCCTGGAAACATCCAGGCCAGACACTCATCTCCAGTAACAGAGTCAAAATTCTGCACAGCCAGGTTGCTGACAACATTCCTTGGACTTGGAGTCAAGGTTCTAAAATGGATCTATCTTATACTATAGGGCAGTGGTTCTCAACCTTTCTAATGCTGCAACCCTTTAATACAGTTCCTCGTGTTGTGGTGGCCCCAACCATAAATTATTTTCGTTGCTACTTCATAACTGTAATTTTGCTATTGTTATGAATCATGATGTAAATATTTTAGGGAATAGAGGTTTGCCAAAGGGTTGTAACTCACAGGTTGAGAAGCACACTCTAGGGAGAAATTAAAATACCTTTTAATCTCATGTGGTTCATCCTCCTCTGAATACCGTATCTCTCACTCTCTGGGAGCTTTAGCAAGTATCTCCCATTTTGCAGAGTTTGCGATATTCAGTTTGGCTTTGAATTTTGTCATTTGGGGATGTATTTGTTGAAACCCTCACTGTACCCAGGAACACTCAGCACTTCTGCGGGAGCATCAGCAGGATGGGGAGATGCAATCCTTTACTGCTGCCTGTGCACCCTGATAAGTCTTAAAGAGACCTCTACTCAAGTGAAGCTGGGGTGCTTGTCCATTGCCATAAAAGAGAATGTCATGACTGATCAGTATGAAGAGAGGTTTTGCTAGGTATGGTAATGTATGCCTGTAACTCTAGCACTTTTGTTGGGAGGGGGGCCCAGGCTGAGGCAGGTGAAGATCATCAGTCTGAGGCCAGCCTGGGCTACACTTGGAGAGCTTGTCTCAAAAATGACAACAAACCCACAAAACAATAAAACAAACAAAAAATACCAAATCAACCAAACAAAAAATACCAGATCAACCAAACAACGAAAGCCGGGGCAGAGGAGGATGAATCTCTGTGAGTTCAAGGCCAGAGTGGTCTACAACTCAAGCTCAAGGACAGCCGGGGGAGAGAGAGAGAGAGAGAGAGAGAGAGAGAGAGAGAGAGAGAGAGAGAGAAAACAGAATAAATATAATTAAAAACATTTTTTTAAAGGCCAAACATGATAGCACACACTATCACACACACCTATAACCCCAGTACTTGGGAGGTGGAGGCAGGAGGGTCAAGGTTCAAAGTCATTCTCACCTACATGGTTAGTTCTGCTTAAAACTGGTCTTAAAGGTTTTAGCATGGAGCCTGGTGGTAGTGGTGCACACCTTTAATCCCAGCACTTGGAAGCAGAGGCAGGCAGATCTCTGTGAGTTCGAGGCCAGCCTGGTCTACAAGAACTAGTTCCAGGAAAGGCTTAAAAGCTACAGAGAAACCCTGTCTCAAAAAACCCAACTAGACATGGCTTTTCAAGAATTAATTTAAGTGCCATAGCAACAGCTGTATGTGAAGGAGAGGTACTGCCTGACAAACCAGAAAAAAGTGTGCCCATTCAGAAAAATCATGCTGCTTTTCTCCAGCAGCTGAGGAGTGAGCCAGTCAAAATAGCTGTAGTCCTTACCTCAGAGCTGCAGCCTTTGCACAGTAGGAGTTAACTGTTGAGAGATTGTACACAGAGTGTCTCAGCCTAACCAGATGAGGGCCCCTTCGCCAGCCCATGGGCTCATACCTGACAAAATCCCTTGCTGTATAGCATGTATGGTTTTGATGGCATTTTCTAGAGACAGTGTCTTGTTCTGTTGCCCATGCTGTCCTCAGACTCAGTGGCGATCCTGCTCCTCAGCTGCTGGGACTACAGATGTGAGCTTCCATACCCAGATCTTTAAAGAGTTTCTAAGAACCCGCCTCGTCCCCCAATGAGGTGACAGGGCAGGTCCTGAGAATCATTGTTTAGGATGACAGATTAATATAATAACACAGGTTACAGGGGTCAGAGAATCCTTACCGTGTTGGGTCACAAGAAAGGGGCTGAAGAGATGGCTTGGCAGTTAAGAGCACTTGCTGCTCCGGCAGAGGACCCAGGTTCAGTTCCCAGCATCCACATGGCAGCTCCCAACCATGTGTAACTCCAGTTCCTGGGAATCTGATGCCCTCTTCTGACTTCTAAAGGCATGCATGTGGTGGTGCACATAAAACATACATATATACAAGCAGAACACTAATACACAGAAAATATAAATAATCTTGTAAAAATGTTAAAACATGTATTGAAAGCAAAGGAAATTGATAATTTTGTTTGTGAGGTTTCTCAGAAAGCTGCAAGTTTCCAGCTGGGAAAAGAGTAAGCTTACACTCAAAGGTCACATGCTTTTAGGCCTAAATCCTTCCTTATTGCTATTTTTAGAGCCTTATTTTAAATCCTGCTATATCAGAGGAACATTGTCTCTGTACGCAGTCTTCACAGTAAATTGCGTTGGTTGTACTCATGTTTCCCGTTCAGCTGGCAAGCAGCTTTAGCTGGATCTGAGGTGAGGGCCTCTTTCCCTTTCCCTGTCCCTCAGTTCCCCATCTTACTGTTCTGTCTCAACCTGTCAAACAGCGTTGACCACAGGCTGTGTCACAGACAGGACCTGGTCAGAGAGATTTCTATTTCAAGGTTGAGTGAGTGGACAAAACAAAACAAAACAAAACAAAAAAACAGGGTAGTGATGTCACAGCTGGCAGCTGAAGCTCAGTCGTGGACTAGTTCGGTGGGGAGGGAAGAGGAGACCGTAGAAGAAGGGAGGGAGTTTGCCACATAGGACAGCAGGCTGCTCCAGGCAGAGTATCCATGAATAGAGTGTTTGTGGAGAGAGCTTGACTAGTCGGACTTTGGAGAAATTTGTGAACGTCATGGCTTTTCCAGGAAAGACAGGAAACTGAGGGGTGTGCAGTATTTGCTCTGGATGAGCCTGTTTGTGCTAGCGCTGCTTGAGCAGAGCTCTCACTGTGCTAACGTCTGTCAGATTCCTGACAGCTGCATAACCAGGTTGACCTCTGCCTACAGTTCTTTTGTTTTTTAATGTGTTTAAAGATACTTACAAATGTTTTGCTTTCATGTATGTATGTGCATATGTGTATCATGCTCATGCCTAGTGCCCAGGGAAATCAGAAGAGGTCATCTGATCTCCTGGAACTGGAGCTACGGACATCTGTGAGCAGCTACATGGCTGCTGGGGATCAAACCTGGATCCTAGGTTAAGAAATCGCTGACTGGTGTCTCCAGTTCTTGGTTTTGCTTGCTTACTTACAGTTGTCGCTTTACTTGAGCCTATTGATTTCCTGTCTCAGTGTGTGGATGCACACACACTAAAGGGATTTATAGAGGTCAGAGGGCAGCTTGCATGAGTCAGTTCTCTTTCTATCATGTGGGTCCAGGGGATGGAACTCGGTCATTGGGCTTGGGGGCAAATGTCGCCCTCCTGAACCATCTTGTCGGCCCTGTTTTTCATTTCCTTTTTAGCTCTGTCTACTTCTCTCCTGAGTACTAGGATTAGATGTGTGCGCTACAACACTGCCAGCCTTTTTCTATTTTAGCCAAACCGAGTCGTTATTTTCTTATTTATTGCTGTGCTGAGGATTAAACCTGGTGCTTTGCACATGCCAGGCAAATGCCATTACACTGAATCATATTCCCCAGCTCCTAGTGCCAAAATCCAATTCAGTTAAAATCTTATTAAAAACTAGGCATGGTGGTTCATACCTGTAATCCCATTTGTTTGGAAGTGAAGGCAGGAGGGTCAGGAGTTCAAGGTCATTGTCAGCTACACGTCACATTTGGGGCCAGCCTGGGCTACTGTACATGAGATAGTGTCTCAAAAATAAGCAAGGACTGACAATATGGATCAGTGGGTAAAGGTGCTTGCCTGACAACTGGAGTTCATTCCAGGGACCCACATGGTAGAGGAGGGAGCTAACTCCCAGTAGTCGGCCTGACTTCCATGGGAGTGTGTAGGTACACAAAACAGATAGCCCTGTTATTCTCAGATTAGTAGGCATTTTGCTAAAACTGCCTTTTCATGAAAGAATTATGATAGCAGAAGGCAGTTTATTCTGAAGCTTTTCCCGGCACAATTAGAGGATTGCCAATCTGTATAAATGGTCACCACTGCTTTTTTGGTTTTGTTTTTCGAGGCAGGTTTTCCCAGTGTAACAGTCCTGGCTGTCTTAGAGCTCACTGTGTAGACCAGGATGGCCTTGAACTCACAGAGATCTGCTTGCCTCTGCCTCCCTGATTGCTGGGACTAAAGGTGTGTGTCACCACCTCCCGGCCTACCATCGCTTTTTTTTTTGTCATGGGAAAAATGTTTATTTTGAAATTATTTTAGTTTAGAAATACAAAACCTCGGGCTGGAGAGATGGCTCAGTGGTTAAGAGCATTGCCTGCTCTTCCAAAGGTCCTGAGTTCAATTCCCAGCAACCACATGGTGGCTCACAACCATCTGTAATGAGGTCTGGTGCCCTCTTCTGGCCTTCAGGCATACACGCAGAAAGAATATTGTATACATAATAAATAAATAAATAAATATTTAAAAAAAAAAAAGAAATACAAAACCTCTTGGGGAGGTAAAAAGGAAAGAAAAACACAAAGTATACAAGCAACTTTTTACTTGATAAGCTTCTCACACTCTCATTTGCTCTTAGTTCCCGCGAAGAGAAAGCACTCAGCCGCCTACAATAATGTTATTAATAGGGATATGATCAGTTTCACAAAGAAGCCAATGAATCCCATGATAGCAAATCCTATGGCTGTGGCCATGGCAATCTTTTGGAATTCTTTTCTGTCAGGCTTGGTGCATCTTTTAACCAGCCGAATTGAGTCCTTTCCGAACTGCCGACTTGGCTAACAAACTGCATTACCTGATCCATGACTGATTGCGGGGCGGCGGCTTGAGGAGGCAAAGACACGTAGCTTAGGAGCGGACTCCTACCATTGCTTTTTAAATGTTACTAACTTGGAATGATCCATAATCTCAGAGACAGTGGCAGGAGGATCACTGTAAATTAAAGGTCAACTTCAGCTGCTAGGGAGTTGAAAGCCAGGATGAACTGCAGAACCTGATCTCTAACAAGAGGGGAGGCAGAAGCAGGCAGCTCTCTGTGAGTTTGAGATCATCCTGGTTTACATAGAGAACTTAAGGCCAGCCAAGACTACATAGTAAAATCCTGTCTTTAAAAACTAACAAACATGAACAAACAAACAACAAAATTCTGTGTAAATGTTACTGACCCAAGAAATCCCATGTCAGTTAACCACTCATCACTTTGGAGTGTCAGCATTAATGCCACATGACCTCGGGGTAGTAGAGGCCACAGCAGTGTAGGAAGAAAGGAGCTGTTGCTGATAGAGCGATTGTCCAGTGTGCGTGAGATCTGAATCCCCCCCCCCCCGCCGTTGTTATCACCACTCAGATACACAAATAAAAACAAACCACCAGACATAGTGATGTGTCCGCAGGCCCAGCTACTTGGGAGGCTGAGGCAGGAAGATCATTTGAGTCCAAGAGTTCATGATCAGCTTAAGCCATAAAACAAAGACTCTATCTCAAACAAACATTAATTTGTTTTTACTTATTATTTCCATTTTAATGATGAAAACACTAAGGCATGAGGACATTAAGAAACTTGCCCAAGGTCAAAGCTAGCTAGCAATAGCCAGGAGTTGAAGCCAAGAGGGGTTAGCTTTGGAATCCTTGCTCTTAATCCCCATATCAGTATGCCTGGTTAAAAAGCAACTTAGGCTTTGCTGGCATGTAATGACCTATTTTTAGCCCTTGATACCATACACAGAAAGTGCCCATGGAACATTTCTGAACAAGCTGCCTGATCTCTGCAGAGCTGCTGTCAGTGATCCCCTTTTGAGGTGGAGGTGTTTCCACATCAGTCCTGGGGAAATCAGAGCAGATAGACATCCCTTTGCCAGAGTCATAAAAGTCCACAGCAGCCCAAGCAATGAACTTTGCATAAGGTTAATAAGTCCTTAGAATGTGGAGCCTGAGGAGTTATAACCTGGGCTAGTAGTTTCCAAAACATTTTTTTTTTTTTTATGATTCCAGTAGATACTCATTTAGGGTGAGACAGCTGCAGAGCAAACCATTCTTAAATGGTGATTCTGGTTGGAGCAGCTTCATAAGCACCTTAGACCATGCACGTCCACAGATCTCAACTACACGATCACTTCTGCACCCATTCTTCTCTCGCTTCTCTTTCCTGAACAGGATCTTCAGATGTGGCTGAAGTAGGACTTATCTCCTCGTATCTCATTCACTGTTCCTTAGCAAGAGCGGATGTCTCATGGTCAGGTCCAGGGTCTCTTAATGTGAAAATCCTGTCATTTTATGTACACACAGATTAGCTCAGCCAGCTTCATCTGCTGCCTGCTTCTCCTTTGCTAGACTTTTGTTTCTTGACACTAGATCTCACATAGCCCAGCCTGGCCTCAAATCCTTGATCTTCATGTGTCCCCTCCAGAGAGTGCTGGGATTGCTGGTGTGTACCGCTACCCATGCCTCCCCTCTCTGACTGCAGCATAGTCCCCATCCCAGGAGTTGACTTGTTTCACTTCCTGTAGCTGTTAAAACCCCACCCAACCTGTCCTCTTGAGATGAGTCCCTTTTGCTGGCTAATGTCTGCACTAAGGAACTAATTGGAAAGAATTATTTTTGGTTTGGTGAAAGTAAAAATAATAAACTCAATTATTAGACCTGGTGAGATGGCTCAGCTATTAAGAGCACGTACTGCTTTTTCAGAGGGCCCCAATTTTGTTCCCAGCACTCGTATCAGGTGACTAGCAATGACCTGTAACCAATGGCTGTAGTAATAAGAGCAGCGGGGCTGCGTCCCCAGCACCCCGGCTGCCTCACTAGCTTATGCCCCGAAATAACAACACACAAACTGTATTCATTTAAACACTGCTTGGCCCATTTCTATCTAGCCTCTTCTAGGCTAATTCTCGCACCTGGATTAGCCCATTTCTAATAAGGTGTGTAGCATCCCAAGGTGCGCTTACCGGGAAGATTCTAGCCTACTTCCATCCTGGGTCGGAGCCTCATCGCGTGCATCTTCCTGGGAGCGGGGAGCATGGTGTCTCTCTGAGGCGTCTGCCCCCGAGAGGAGAGCTGTCGAGTCTGAGCTCACTTCCTCTTCCTCCCAGCATTCTGTTCTGTTTACTCCTCCCACCTATGTTTTAACCTATGAGTGCCAGCCAAGCAGTTTCTTTATTTTTTTAACCAATGACCTTCCTCCATCAAATGGCCTCCATGGCCTCACTAAGAACCTGCATGTACCTTTACTAAGATACATACATGTATACACGTAATTAAAAATAAAATGTCTTTAAAAAATCCTCAACTACTGGGCACTAATTTGAAACCAAGTCTATTTACTTTCTGAAAATTTTTATTTTATGCATATGTGTGTGTGCCTGGGTGTATGTATGTGTATGTGTGGGAGCCTGTGAGGGTCAGAAGAGGGCATTGGATCCCCTGGAACTGGAGTTATAGGCAGCTGTAAGTCACCATGAGGGTGCTGGGAACTGAACCTAGGGACTCTACAAGAGCAGTAAGCAGTCTTAACCCCTGAGCTGTCTCTCCAGCACAAAGATTGATTTACCTTAGGCCTAGGAGTCAAGCAAGACAGCCCATTAGGAAGTAGAAGGCATGAGAAAGGAAAGCCCTCCCCGTCCTGGTTCTGAGTCCCGTCTCACTGGTTGACATCCAGGAACTTTAAACATAAGTGTACAGAGGACTGGAGTCTTCTGTTTGGGAAACAGCACCAATGAGATCGTTAGAAATGACTGGTGACATGGAGGGTAGAAGGGCTCCTGAGCCCCCCAGCAGGTGAGGAGCTGCTGAGAGTTGATGGCTGCAGACAGGAGAGTTAGTGCTCTCTAAGAGTATGGCCCCACTCTCATGAGGATCTAGCGGCACGAGCTGGACTCGTTGGGTTACCTAAAAATAGCAGGACATGAAGACAGGAGGGATGGGAGGCAGGGGAGTAGATCTGGGATGGGTGGGGAGAGAATATGATTAAAATACGTGTACACATGTGTGAAGTTCTCAAAGAATTAATAAAAATATCCATTTTAAAAATGACCGAGGAGCCGGACGGTGGTGGCACACGCCTTTAATCCCAGCACTTGGGAGGCAGAGGCAGGCGGATCTCTGTGAGTTTGAGACCAGCCTGGTCTACAAGAGC
>NC_022015.1:74672761-74673389 GCF_000317375.1 Microtus ochrogaster | reverse complement strand
AAAAAAAAAAAAAAAAAAATGATCTCTGTCTGTCTGAGTTCGAGGCCAGCCTGATCTATAGAGTGAGTTCCAGGATAAGCTCCAAAGCTACTGAGAGATCCTGTTTCAAAAAAAAAAAACCCAGTGTGTGTGTGTGTGTGTGTGTGTGTGTGTGTGTGTGTGTGTGTGTGAATGACTGAGGACTATGGCTCAGTCTTGTTGTGCTAGCATGAAGATCTAAGTTCAATCCTAGTGTCTACATAAAAGTCAGGTGTGGTGGTGTTGTCCATTATCCCAGACATCCTATCTGGGGGCAGACAGGAGCATCTCTGGAGTGTGCTGGCCAGTTAGTCTAGCCAAACTATGATGAGCTCTAGGTTCAATCATTAAGTAAAGTGGAGAGTGACTGAGGAAGATCCTAGACATTGATCTCTGGTCTCCATGCATGAGTGCACATGAGCACACACATACAACATAAACACATGAGCACACACATACAACATAAACACATGAGCACACACATACACCATAAACCCATGTGCACACACATACAACATAAACACATGAGCACACACATACACCATAAACACATGAGCACACACATATACCATAAACACATGAGCACACACATACACCATAAACACATGAG
>NC_022015.1:74666890-74672661 GCF_000317375.1 Microtus ochrogaster | reverse complement strand
ACCATAAACACATGAGCACACACATACACCATAAACACATGAGCACACACATATACCATAAACACATGAGCACACACATACACCATAAACACATGTGCACACACATACACCATAAACACATGCGCACACGCACACACACACACTGGCTAATGATTAGGCCTTAAACACAACCTCTTGTGACCTATGTTTGTCACAAAGATCCATGTGATCAATGTTTTATCTCTGCCAGAGCTCCTTTCTCCAGCTTCAAGCCTGCACAGTGTACCTGTCAAAAGTCTCCTCTTCAAGACAAAATCCTGTGGATAAGAAAAATCACACACTTTGCCAAATATCTAAACCCAATTTCTGATTAAGTAGCTTCACCCCCCCCCCCAATCACATACTTAATAGCTACTACTGTGTACTTCAGTAGCTATTAACTTCTCCTAACGCCTCCGCTTGACTCGCTTTAAGTGTGTCTTGTCTTTCTGTGTAATGAATCCACCAACCTTGTTCCACTTTGATTCACTCTGGAATTCTTTTCTGTGGCAATGTGTCAAGAACTGGGCTGCACCTTCATAGATACCTGGGCTCTCCAAAGGTGGCCCTTCAGGCTGCCCAGAGGCATCCGCAAATTCTAGTTCTTGCCTGCTGATGATGATAGAGGTAGATTTTTGCATGTGCATGAGTGTGTGCACATGTGTATGTGTGTGTTGCTTTTGTTTCTTGATAAAGGGTGTCAATGTATAGAATAGGCTGACTTTGAACTTATTGAATATTTCAGGTTAGTGCCCACCCCATCCTCTGAGTGCTGGGTTATAAGAGCACCTTCCTTGCCCAAACAGGACTTTTATTACAGCAGGGGTGCTGTGGGTGTAAACTGGAGACTGCATCCTATTCATGTTGAGTGACTGGGGACTGGCATCTGCCACATGCAGGAATAAAAGTGAGGGGGCCGTTAGAGACGGGTGCTCTGAAGGTGGTGACAGGCGTTTGTGATCCCGGGTCCTGTAGCCATTGTCAGTTGCTTTGTATCCATTCTGTACTTTTTGCAATAAATATTCAGGAGATTGTTGTTCAAAATGTCCCCTTGAGCTATCAAACAAAGAAGCTCACAGAGTCTGCTGTTGCCTGGGCAGCAGCAGGCAGATTGGCTGCTACCATGGCAACATTGATTTCAGTCACAAGCAGGCTTTAGGTAAAGAGTTAATCTTGTCAGAGGACGTATGAACCACCTGCCTCAGAAACACCTGGGAACTTGTTTAATCTTTTGTTTTGTTTTTTAACATAGAGTCTCATGTAGCCCAGGCTATTCTTGAGCTCCAGATTTACTCCAGGCTGGCCTTGAACTCCTAATTGCCACTGTGATTTAGACCTTGAATTCCTAGGACTCAGACCAGATATTTTTAACTGGTAGAACTGTCACAGAGCCTAGAATCTACCTTTTAGAAAACTTCCAGGGCATGGAGCTATGGCTCAGTCAGTAAGGTGCCGCTGGGTAAGGTAAATCTCCAGCGCGCAGGTAAAAGCCTGCCATAGTGGTATAATCTAGTAATCCCTGTGCTGGAGCAATGAAGACAGGTAGACTCTGCGTTCACTGGCCAATCAGTCTAGCAGAATCAGTGAGCCCTGTGTCCCAGAGAAGGACCTCAGATGTTAACTGCGAGTTGGTCGGTCTCTGTCTCTCTCTCTGTCTGTCTCTGTCTCTGTCTGTCTGTCTGTCTGTCTGTCTGTCTGTCTCTGTCTCTGTCTCTCTCTCTCTCTCACACACACACACACACACACAAACACACGTGCGTGCACACGCACAGGCATTGCACACAAACTCCCTAGGTGCTAGGTGTGGTGGCCCATGCCTATAGTTCTAGCAATCCAGACAAGCTTCAGCTTTAGGTGCATTTGAGACCACCTGGATTTCCTGAGACCCTGACACGAACCAGGAAATGGGTTCTCCAGGTAAGTACACACAAGGAGAGTGGGAACCGTTAGAGGAGACACCATGTCTTTGTTACAGAGCCCTAGCTCACTTGTTTGAGCTAGAGCCACTGTCTGCCTTACAAAGGTCTGCTGTTTGTTATTTGTTTGTTTAGTAATGGAGTGCCACGTACCCATCAGCAGGCTTTAGAGCAGAGAAGTGACACATGGTCCTTACTGGCAATGTTGATGACTTTTTGGTCGTCCCAGTGACTGCCGTTCCTCAATGTGTGTTGTAAGCCTATTTTAACTGGGTTTTCTATTATGTATGATCAAATTTCCTAACATCTGTGGTCATAAGTTTGCCTTGCACTCTCTGGTTTATGCAATTTATATGTAAAATTTTAAGAGAGTTAAAAGCAATGAGAAGGCTATGGCTGTGGGCAGAGTGGATGGTGGGGAGCTTGTTTACAGGAGAGCTGTGGTGAGCAGGCTCCCCCACCCCATACTGTCACACCTGTCACTTCCCACTAGTGTCTGTGCCCAGAAAACAAATTCATTAAATCTTTTATTTGTATTTCTTGTCTCCAAAATAATTATGTTTGTGTAGCTTCCTGGTAGCCAGCCAGAAAATTGTTTACTATTGTTGAAGTGAAATGGCTAGTTGGGAAATGAAATCATTGAGGAAGTGCTCTCACTAACTAATAATAGAAAGCCTAAAATTACCCAGATTTGTCATCAAATACACGGGCAAATGCTCTGCACTCCGAGCATGTCTCAGACTTGAGTCCAGTGTGGGCTGAATAGCCCATCAAGCACGGTGCTTAGGCACTTCAGTGCTGTGCCAGAGGCCTGATGCTTCTGATTTCACAATAAGAAGTCCAGCGTCTTGTCACTTACTGTTCTGGCTTTGCTATCATCTAGGGTTCTTGACTGGTTTGTTTTCTCCGCCAATTAAAGAATTAAAAGACACGACTGAAGAGATGGCTCAGCAGTTATGAGCACTTGCTGCTCTCCCAAAGGTCCTGGGTTAAAGACACAGCTTATACAACTTCTCTTAAAAGTACGCAGCTCCAGTTCCGTGTTCTCTTCTGGCCTCCAAGGGCACCAGGCAGTGTTTTTAGTGGCCTGGGATGGGTTCCCCTTCCCTAATTTGGGGTTGGTCAGCTTAGACAAAGAAGGGGATTTGAAAGGTCCACAGCTTCGGGCAAATATGTGTTTATGGTGGGATAAGACAGAACCTCTTCCCTAATTTGGGGTTTGTAGTGAGGAGGCAAGCAGGCGGTCCTGCTTTTTGTACTGCCTGGCTCCCACACAGCTAGCTTAGCCCCGGAAATAACAACACACACATTGTATTCTTTTAAACACTGCCTGACTCATTATATCTAGCTTCTTCTTGGCTAACTCTCATATCTTGATTAACTTATCTCTATTAATATGTGTAGCACCATGAGGTGGTGGCTTACCAGGAAAGATTCAGCATGTCTGACCTGGTGACTGGCTCCATGGTAGCTGTCTCACTTCCCTTCTTCCCAGCATTCTGTTCTGTCTACTCCACCCACCTATGTTCTGACCTATCAGGCCAATCAGTTTTCTTTATTAATTAACCAATGAAACAACAGATAGACAGATGACCCTCCTCCATCAGGGGTTGGTCAGCTTGCATAAAGAAAGTGGGCCAACATTTTAACAGCTTTGAGTCAACATGTTCAGTTTCAACCTTGAACATACCTGACCAGTCTGGACTGGTCAGCAGGAAACCGGGCCTGCAGGAGGAAGAAAAAGCCTACCAGGCTGGGCAGTGGTGGCGCACGCCTTTAATCCCAGCACTTGGGAGGCAGAGGCAGTCGGATCTCTGTGAGTTCGAGCCCAGCCTGGTCTACAAGAGCTAGTTCCAGGACAGGAACCAAAAAGCTACGGAGAAACCCTATCTCGAAAATCAAAAAAAAAAAAAAAAAAAAAAGCCTACCAGGCCAATGAATCAGGTCATGATGGTGAGGAAGAAGCCAGAGTTTGCTATCTTGGTCATCCCTCTGTGATCGCTTTCCATTTTTCTGTCTGTCAGGGATCTGTGTAGCTCCTAGCCCCTCAATTGATTTCTGTCACTCTGATAAACAAAACACTCTGACCGAAAGCAACTTAGGGGAAGAATGTGTTTGTTTTAGCTCACAGGTCACAGTCCACCACTGAGGAAAGTCATGGCGGGAACTCAGGCAGGAGCCATGGAGGAAGACTGCTTGCCAGCTCCTCACAGGCTCATGGTTAGCCAGTTTTCTTTCAATGTCCAGACCACCTTCTCAGGGAATGTGCCACCCACAACAAGCTGGGCCCTCCTACGTCAATTAACAATCAAGACAACTCCCCACAGACCCACCCACCCACAGGCCAATCAGATCCAGGTGATCCCTCAATTGAGGACCAGTCCCTTTTTTTTTTGTTTGAGACAAGGTCTCTCTCTGCATAGCCCTTCTGTCCTGGAACTCACTGTGTAGACCAGGCTGGCCTCAAACTCACAGAGGTCCCTCCCTCCCAAGTGCTGGGATTAAAGGCGTGTGCCACCATGCCCAGCTGAGACTCCTTTTTATATAACACTAGACTATGCCAAGTTGACAGTTAAACTAACTAACATAGTGCATTTATTTTAATGGGTATTTAGGTAAGAAGGTCGAAAGGTTGGTGATATGTCAGTTCTTACTAAAAGCAACTATTCTCTCATTCAGATTTCTGAGTAAGAGAGCTAATGTCTTCATAGGCAGGAATATAATAATGAAAGCTGGGCAGGAGAGACAGGTTAGCAGTTAAAAATACTCACTGCTCTTCCAGAGGGGCTTGAGTTTGGTTTCCAGCCCCCACATTAGGCAGCTTACAATTGCTTATACCTTCAGCTCCAGGAAATATGACTCCCTTTTCTGGTCTCCTTAGGCACATGTGCTCATGTACACATACTCATACACAGAGATACAAACATATGCATAATTTAAAAATAAAACAATTCTAAAAAAATAAAAAGAATGGAAGACATGCTTTGCTTCCTTTTTCCCAGCCTCTAATAATTCAATAAAATGTAGACCATTGATCTAGTAATGTAGTTCAGTGCATTTGCCTAACATAAAAAGACCTCAGATTCAATACCTAGAAACACACACACACACACACACACACACACACACACACACACACACGCATTCTGTGTGTGTGTGTGTTGGGATTAAAGGCTTGTGCCACCATGCCCAACTGAGACTTTCTTTTTATTTGACGCTTAGTTATGCTATGTTGAAATTAAAGCTAATGTAGAATATTTATTTAAAAGGGAGGAAGGATATATATATATATATATGTGTGTATACATATATATGCACATTAATTTTTTTAGATTTATTTACTTTATGTGAATAAATGTTTTGTCTGCACACAGGTAAGTACACAAAGTGTATGTGTGTGTATAAAATCAACAGATATTAAAATCTGCTCATATGCTCAGTATACATTTAGTTATTCATCAGTTGGTTTAAAATATATGTGCACATTCAGGAGGTAGAGAAAGATCAGAAGGTTAAGGTAATCCTCAGCTATATAAAGTTTGAGGGAAGGTATATATGAGATCTTGTCTCAAAAATAAAATACACAAGGCTGAGGCACTGACTCAGTGGTTAAGAGCACCCATTACTCTTGCAGAGAACCCAGGTTTTAGTTCCAGGACTCACAACCCTCTCTAACCCCAGTTCCAGGAGATACAACAGGCACTCATGTGTGTGCATATGTACATGCAAGCAAAACCTTTATACACATAAGATAAATAAATCTAAAAAGTTTTTGATGTGCCTATATGCGCGTACACACACACACACACACACACACACACACACACACACACACAC
>NC_022015.1:74662712-74666670 GCF_000317375.1 Microtus ochrogaster | reverse complement strand
AAAAAAAAAAAAAAAAAAAAAGAACTGTGTATCTCTGTTGGCAAGGTAAAATGGAAATTCTCCCTGCCTGAATTAGAGAGTGTTAGAGGGAAGGTACTAAGGCATATAAATACTTACTTTGTTGTACTTGTGGCAAGTTAAGGGAGAGAAAGGAAGGTACACCTGACACGGGAAAGAAAGTAAGGGCAGCAGGGTCCGGTGCCTTGTGCCTATAATTCCAGCTCTCCAGAGGCCAAGGCAGAAGGATTGTTGTGAGTTTGAGGCTATCCCAGGCTACATAGAGAGTTCCAGGCCATCTGAGGCTGTAGAGCAAGACCTTGTCTCAGGAAATAAAACAAAAAGAAAGGAAGTAGGGAGTTTTGTTGGATTGGACAAGGTGTTAGGATGGCCTCTCTGGTATTTGAGTTCGGGGCTTCAGGATGAATGGGAGCCAAGAAAGTGTAAGCTCTTCATAGAGAAAGTTGCATCTGCAGAAACCACAGGACAGCTGTAGGTGAGTTTGGATGAGATAGTTCTATAGTGTGTTTGATTCCTTTTTCGAAAGTTAATTCTTTTTGGTTTTGTGTTTTGAAACTGAATCTCTTATAGCCCAGGCTAGTCTTGAATTTAATATGTAGATAAAGATGTCCTTGATAGCTGTAGGTACATGGTTCAGATTTAAACTTAGAAACTCGGGAAGAGGCTCTCAGGAACGGGATACAGAGAGTTGAATCTGCATGTTTTGACAGTAGCTAACCATGTGATTTCATGGTGTATGTGGTTATGTTCCTCCAAAGATACAATTAACAACTGAGCTTAAAAACTACGTAGAATCTGGGCCACTGAAATGGCTAAGCATGCAAGGAGTTTACTCCCAAGCCTGGTGATCCGAGTTCCAGCTCCCACAATTTGTGTCCCCACAAACATAAACATAACTATGTAATCACTTAAATATTAGGTAGCATTTAAAATGAAGCAAAAACATATGAGATGTTTTATTTATTTTAGCTCCCTGTCTCATTTTTTGAGACAGGATTTCTCGACACAGCACAAACTGGCCTTGAATTTACAGCAGTACTCTCTGCTTTTGCCTCCCAAGCAAAAAGTTCCAAGATTACAGGAATGCCACCACTTCTATTTTTTTTTAAATGTTGAAGAATTCTCTCAGGGGCTGGAGATGTAACTCAGTAGAGTGCTTGGCTTGCATCCACAGTGTCCTGGGCTCCATCTTTAGTGCCTATATAGACGAGTTGGGGTGCCACATGCCTTTAGTCTCAATACTGGGGAGAATGGAGGCAGGAGAATCAGAAGGTCCAGATCATCCTTGACTACATAGCTAGGTAGTTCAAGGCCAGCCTGGATGCATGATATCCTGTTTTGTTTTGTTTTTAAATACTTGTTTTAAGCCAGGCATTGTTAGCATATGCTTTTAATCCCATCACTTGGAAGGCAGAGACAGGCAGATGTCTGTGAGTTCAAGGCCAGCTTGGTCTATAAAGTGAGTTTAAGAACAGGCTTGAAAGATACAGAGAAACCTGTTTAGAACCCCCCACCCCCAAAAAGATTTGTTTTTATTTTATGTGTATGAGTGTTTACCTGCCTGTATACCTGTGTACCATACTTGTGCCTGGTGATCTTGGAGCCCAGATGTTTTCAGGTCCCCTGGAACTGGCTCTACAGTGGTGAGCAGCCATATGGCTGCTGGGAATCAAACCTGGGATCTCTGGAAGTACAGCAAGCTCTCTTAACCACTGAGCCCTTTCTCCAGCACAAGATCCTGTGTTAGAACAAGAACAAAACAACAAATGTTTTCTTGTCAATGAAATCACAGTTTTATAAGGTGCACTGCATAGATGTAGCAAGGAGACAGGAACACCGATCAACCCAGCTAAATTCAGGGTCTCCACATTCCTGCCTGAAGTTTATTTGTTGCAGATGTTTCTGTTTGAGGTCTGAAACAGTCATCATCTCCATGGCAGGTTTGATTTTATTGGTTGTACTGAAGTTTCTGAGTCACTGCCTGTCCGATAATATCTAGTTGTTATGAAGGAAGGTGTGCGTGTAAAGGTGTAGACAGTTCTGGAGTAGAGACCGCTTCTTTTCTCGTGTCCCCTAACTTTTCTTCTCATTTAATTCTGCCTCAGTATAACATTAGACCTTTTGTGTCTGTGTCTTTCACTTGGTTTGATGTTTTTAGGTTCCTAGAAAGCCTGTCAAAACTTACTCCTTTTTTGGTTTGTTTCTCTGAGATGGTATAATTGTGTATCACAGGTTGGCCTTGAACCTACAATCTCCTTGGCTTCCCAAATGCTGTAATTATAAGCGTGTGCCAGCATACCTGGCTCAATTGTTTTTAATTTTTAATTTTTTCAGACAGCATCTTGTATATGCCTCTGACTAGCTAAGGATGATTTACCCTCTGCTCCCAGCTCCAGGTACCAGGGTTATATTATAGGTGTATGCCACCACACTCAATTTATCATCCAGTTTGTAACATGTATCAAAACTTATATTTATGGCTGAAAAGTTGTATGTGTACACTATTTTTAATTCATTTCTGTGTTAATGGACACCTGAAGATCTGTGTGGAACTGGGATTGTTAAATCACATGGTAATTCTGTGTTTAGGTTAAAAAAAACCTGCTGATTTGTTTTTTACTGCAATTTGCTATTTTTTTTACATTCCCGTCAGCAGTTCGTAAGCATAAGGATTCAAATTTATCCACATTTACTAACACTCCTACTTTTCGTGGTTGTTGCTCTCCTTCATTTCTGGTTTTTTGAGACAAAAGTCTTCCCTGTGTGTAGCCATGGCTGGCCTTGAACTCACAGTTCTCCTGCCTCAGCCTCCCCAGTGCTAGGATTATAAATGTGAGGCACCATGCTCATGACACAGTATCTCTGTATGTTTGATCCTGATTCTCTGTGTCTTCAAGAATCCTCCTGGGTCTTGTGCACAGCTCTGTAGTCCCAGCTACTTGGAGAGCTGAGACAGGAAAATGGCAGACTCAATGCCAGCTTGGGTAACTTACTGAGATCCTGTCTCAAAAAGGGTGACATCGCAGGGTGTGTGAGGATATTGGTCAGTAGTAGAGTGCTCGCCTAGCATGCACGAGACCCTAAATTCAATTCACAGTCCTACAAAATAAGTAAACAAATAAAATAATATATCTCTCTGAAATTCTGAAGCACGTTGGGGTCATTAATCTGGCATGGGCCTAATAGTTGAGACCTAATGTTACCTTTCTTCGGGCCTTACTCAGGATCTCATTTCCTAAATAGTTGTGTATCAACTCTGAGAGGATATGGGTAGAAGTTAAATTTTTAATCTCTAGAGTCTTCTGCTTGGTGAATGTTCAAGAAATAAAATAATTTTGCTAACAGTTGTAGATCATCTCTCATGTTGTAAATATCCAGTAGAAGTCTCCAACAAACAAATGAGTTACTTTTTATAACTTCATGGGGGTAATTGGCTGGTGAATAATATTTAAATTGTGAATCTGATTCTTGCCACTCCTCTGTTTTATCCTTTGAGTTCTTCTCTGGTGTACTGACGATAGGGCTCCGGGTCACCTGGAGTGCATAGATTTGCTCCTTCTGGGACTGTTATTTGACACTTTTGTTGTATTGGAATATGGAGGATTGAACCTAGGGCCTTGCACATGCTAGACTTGTAGTTGAGAATGGCTTTGAACTTCTGATCTTCGTGCCTCCACTTTCTGAGTGCTGGGATTACAGGTGTGCACCAGCATCGCCCTTAACATTTAATATTTATTTATTTATGTATGTGCACATGGAGGTCTGGTGACAACTTCGTGCACTTGGTTCTCTCCTTCCACCATCTGAGTCCCAGGAATTGAAGTCAGGTTGTCAGGGTTGGCAGCCGGCTGGTCCTGCCTGGTTTTGTATGGTGTTTACCTAGCAGGCATGAAGACAGAAGGGTTGGGAGGCAGGGGAGTAGATCTGGGATGGGTGGGGA
>NC_022015.1:74657567-74662577 GCF_000317375.1 Microtus ochrogaster | reverse complement strand
AGTTCCAGGACAGGCTCCAAAATCACAGAGAAACCCTGTCTCGAAAAAACCAAAAAAAAATAAAAATAAAAATAAAAATAAAAAAATAAAAATGGCTGAGATCCGTGCATGCTAGGTAAACTTTACCCACTGAGCTGTATCTTCAGCCTTATTTACTTATTTAAAGTTCGTCTTCCAGATTGTCAGCAAATTCTGTGAAGGCAGGCACTCACATCTGTACTGATGAGTGTTAGTTAGGCACAGGGTCAGCACGTAATGCACAGAAGTAGAAAAACTGCCAAGTGAGCTGTGAGCACTGCTCATAGTGTGGCTGAATCAAGGCTTATAGTACTTTGTATTAAAACAGTGTTGATCAGATGGTGTAGTGGTTTGAATGAAAATGCCCCTATAGGCTCCCAGGGACTGGCATTATTTGAAAGGATTAGAATATGTGACCTTGTTAGAGTAGGTTTGGCTTTGTAGGGGTGAGCTTTGAGGTTCCAGAAGTTCAAGCCAGACCCAATGGCTCGCTTGTCCTCTCTCCCTGCTGACTGATGATCTGGATATAGGAGCGCTCCAGCACCAGTCGGATGTGTGCCACTGTGCTTCCCACCATGATGATCCTGGACTAAAACTCAGAGCTGTAAGCCAGCCCCAACTAAATGTTTTCCTTCCTTAGAGTTGCCTCAGCCTTGGTGTCTAGGAATATGACAGAATAGAAATCCTAAGGAGGATTGATGGAACAATCATGCAAGTGTTTTAGCTGGAAGTCTGGTGCTTGGCCATCTAAGGCCAAGGTGGAATGGCTTCTTAGACCAAACAGTGCTGAAATTCTCCAACCAATGTCAGGTTAGAGATCCCACTCAAGCCCGTCATGATGGATGCCCCAGCTTCCTTAGTCCTCAGTTACAACCAGCTTAGCTTGGCAGGAGTTCAAGGTCATCCTTGAATTTATAGGAAACCTGGGTTATATGATATGCGTGTGTGCATGTGTGTTTATTTGTGTGTATATATACATGCACACACATACATTTGATTTATGTTAGTACATATAGTTCAAGATCCCTTTTATTTTATTTATTTATTTATTTTTTTGGTTTTTCGAGACAGGGTTTCTCTGTGGTTTTGGAGCCTGTCCTGGAACTCCTTTTGTAGACCAGGCTGGCCTCGAACTCACAGAGATCCGCCTGCCTCTGCCTCCCGAGTGCTGGGATTAAAGGCGTGCGCCACCACCGCCCGGCTCAAGATCCCTTTTAAATTCTACACAGAATACCTTTATATGAATATTCTGTGTTTTATTTAGTTATGCCCCTTTGGTAGTTATTGAGGCTGATTCTAAATTTATATTTATATTTTATGTATTTTAATTTTAAAAGTTATTTTCATGATTTTTTTATGTGTATGGATGTTTTGCCTGCATGCATGTCTGTATACTGCATGTGTGTTCTAGGAAGAAAGGGTATTGATCCCCTGGAACTGGAGATGGTTGTGAGCAGCCATATGCGTGCTGGGATTCAAACCCCTGTCCTTTGGAAGAGCATCCAGTGCTCTTCACCACTGAGCCATCTCTCCAACCAAGACATTTTATATATTTTTTTTTCATTTGTTTGTTGTGGTTTTGCTTCTTCGAGACAGATTTTCTCTCTATAACCCTAGCTGTCCTGGAACTTATTCTGTAGACTAGGCTGGCCTTGAATTCAGAGATCTGAGTTTGTCTTCTAAGTGCTGGGGATCAAAGGCACACACCACCACCACTCAGCCCTATAGTGTTTTTTTTTTGTTGTTTTTTTGTTTTTTGTTTTGTTTTGTTTTGTTTTTTTTCAAGACAGGGTTTCTCTGTGTAGCCCTGGCTGTCCTGGGACTTGCTCTGTAAATCAGGCTGGCCTCTAACTCACAGAGAGCCATCTGCCTCTGCTTCTGAGTGCTGGAATTAAAGGTATGTGCCACTAGGTCTGGCTCTGCTTGGTCATTTTATATACTGTTTTTGGTTGTTTGCTTTTCGAGACAGGGTTTCTCTGTGGTTTTGGAGCCTGTCCTGGAACTAGCTCTTGTAGACCAGGTTGGTCTCGAACTCACAGAGATCCGCCTGCCTCTGCCTCCCGAGTGCTGGGATTAAAGGCGTGTGCCACCATCATCCGGCCCATTTTATATACCTTTAATGTAAAATATGCTCTATAGCTGGGCAACTGTAGAACATTCCTTTCGTCAGAGCACTCGAGTGGCAGAAGAAGACAGATATCTCAGAGTTCAAGCTCAGCCTGGTCTACAGAGTGAGTTCCAGGACAGCAAGGGCTCCAGAGAAACTCTGTCTTGAAAAACCAGAAAAAAAAATACAAACAGTATTTAAGTGCTTATACACCCAACATATGTGTGTTTAAGTGTGTGGGCGTGTAGACCTGTGTGTGTATGTAAGTGTATAGGAATGCAGACCTGTGTGTGTTTGGGAGCGTGCACATGTGTGTTTATGTAAGTGTGTGGGTGTCTAAATAACTAAAAAAAAATTGTGTTAGCCTGCACACAGCTGCCATGTAGATGCTGAGAACTGAACTTGGGTCCTCTAGATGAGTAGCAAGTGCTCTTAACTGCTAAACCATCTTTCCAGACCCTCCACAAATTAAAAGAAAAAGTTTCTTAAATGAATATGGGTATTTTGCCTTGTACCACGTGCAGGCAATGACAGTGGAGGCCAGAGCATCAAATCCCCTGAAACTGGAGTTACAGCCATTATTGAAAGAGCAATCATTGCTCTTAACTGCTGAGCTATCTCTTTAGCCCTTTCCACCAAGTATCTTGAAATAGTCTCACTGAACCTAGGCTAATTAATTAGCTAGATTGGCAGGTCAGGGAGCCCAGGACATCCTCATGTTTCTACCTCTTGGCCTTGGGATCATAGGCACATACAGCCATCCTGGCTTTTTTATACAGCATCCTGGAGAGCCGAATTCCAGTCCTCAGGCTTTAGCAGTAACATCACCCCAACCTCCTAGATTTATTATAAAAGCAACACAATGTAAGATAATTCATGAAGAAGTATAAAGAAAAACCAGACATGATGGCTCATATTTAAAATTCCAGCTGAAGTAGGAGGATTCTTTGAGTTTGAGGCTAACCTATGTTAAAAAGATTCCAATGAACAAACAGAAAAAGGAAAATAAATAAATAAACACCTAGACTCTTGTCATGGAAAGAAGAGTATTGTTTACACATGCAGTTGTTACATGCTTCTTTGTTGTCTTCTGAGTGTGCTCTGCACTGTTAACACACACAGTTGTTACATGCTTCTTTGTCGTCTTGAGTGTGCTCTGCACTGTTTACACATGCAGTTATTACATGCTTCTTTGTCTTCTGAGTGTGCTCTGCTTCTTCTGTTTCCTGCTGTGCTCACATTACATGTATAGACAGTGAAGAATGTCTTTATTCACAAAACTGGGCATTTTTTACTTATTTATTTTGAGACAGGGGCTTACTTTGTAGTCCTGGCTGGGCCAGAACTTGCTCTATAGACCAGACTGGCCTTGAACTCAGAGATCCGCCTGCCTCTCCTCCAGAGAGGGATTCAAGGTGTGCACCACCCCAGACCTACAAAACCAGGCTTTATAAAAATTGTATTTGTTTTAAAGGTGTGTTAAACTAACTGCAAACTGTTGTATGTCATTTTCCACTTTGGAAAGTCTAGTAGGTGAAAGGTTGGGGGCTTATCCTCAGCTGACCTAGCCCAGTGTGAAAAACCCAGGAGGGGGTAGGTAAGAGCTGGAGTGGAGCCTTACTGAAAGAACTTGGCTGTTCAAGGTGACTGCAAGTTTAGTATGAGTCAATAGTGTGTCTGCCAAGAACTTCTCTTTTTTCCCTTTTCTTCTCCTTCCTCCTTGCTTTCCTTGTTTTTTTCCTCTCCCTCCTTTGCTTCCTTTCTCTCTTCTTTTTTTCTTTCTTTCCTTAGGTTGCTCAGGTTAGCTTCAGATTTTAAGCTCAAGCAATCCTTATGCATGGGTCCCAGCATCTTCACTAGCTAGGACTTCAGCCAAGCCACCACACACACTCAGTGTGCACAGCAAGCCTTACTGCGCAAACGCGAGGCTCCGTTATGAAGTGGAAGCCGTAGTCCTTTTTGATTATGATGCTGTTACAAAACCTCGGATTAGTATTGGATGATACAATCAAAATCAGCCACGTGCTTAAGGCCGTCAAAGATCCAGAGGAAAAATAAAAACAATGGAATGGATCAAATCAGAGAAGACATTGGGAAAAGTCCAGGGTCCAAGAGCCATTAGATCAGTTTGATCTCAAAGGCTTCCAGGGCTAGGACTTGGTCTTTGAGATGGAACTCCAGAGCTGCCCAGACTAAGGAATGCCATGTTCTGGACATAGTGGGCTTTCTGTCTTGGATGACTCTTCTTGTGGTGAAGTGCGGTAATGGGTGGCGGTACAACTGCTACTTTTTATTGTTCGCCAAGAGCCAGAACTAAGCCTGGAGTCTTTATTATTTCATTCTATCTGTGTAGTCTTCGATGAGATAATTGGGTGGAGTCAGTCCTCGGTCAAGTTCACTCAGTTGGAAACTAGGATTTGAACTCATTCTGAAATGACCAAAGCTGGTCCTTTTAGTTACCACGGAGTTGAGTTCAAGGGTCTCTAGAAAGGGTCTGGCCAGAGAGGCCCTCAGGTTCAGCAGTCTACAAGACTAGACAGCTAGACCTAGTGAGGGACACTCTTTCCACCCTAGGGAAAAGCCTCCGGCAGAGTAGGCGGGATCACTTAGGTGGGGGCGGGGTAGCCAGCCCTCTGCGGAAGGGCACAGGCAAAACGCCAAGCGGTGGTTATCAAAGGAAATGGTTGGGTTCTTTAGGTGTATCACCTCCAGAGCTCAGAAGCCCCGGGGGTTCTGTGGTTGGAAGTTCCTCGAGCCCTGTGAGGGGCTGAGGCAGGCCCACCCTCCAGAGAGCGTCTCTGTGGCCAGCTTTTGCGGCACAGCCCGAGTACGGAACAGAGCGCTGGTCCCTGGCCGGGCGCGAGCTGGGGGCGGCGCCGGGGCGG
>NC_022015.1:74646839-74657252 GCF_000317375.1 Microtus ochrogaster | reverse complement strand
CCTTCCTCGCGCGGCGGCGACGCCCCCGGCCCACGTCACGCTCGCGCCATTGTTTCCCCGGCGTCGGCTAGCTGGGACCCCGCCTTTCTCGCGGAGCGGGCCAGCGCCGCTCTCCGTCCCTAGTCGTCCCGCTCGGCGGGCAGCCTAGTCTTCGTTCTCGTCGTGGGGCGGGCGCGGGTCTTCTCCCGGGGACTGAGAGCCTGGTAGGGTCTGGACCCAGCCGTGGAATGGCCCACGAGCCAGTTCTGTGGTGTGCGGCACTTCCTGAAATGCTTATAGCGATTGCAAGTCGCCCCCAAAAGACGTTTGGGGGTGGTCTGTCCCTTGCCTTTTTCCTGGGGTCCCCCCGAAGCCCCGCAGGGCGATATGCCACCTGGGGCCTGTTACTACAACACTTTGGGCTATTGGTTTTGCCTGGCCCTGGCTGTTCAAAGCAGTAGATGAAGGTCTGTGTCGGAGTTGTTCACAGCTGTGCTCTACTACAGCGCTCTGAAATGACTAGTCACTAAACACGATTGCGTGTGTTTCACCACATCTCTGCCAGCGCCCGTCTACACATTGTTTCATAATGACCACAGGCTATTTCTTAAGGAATGTAAATTTCTTAGCTGGCACATGAAGGGGAGGATGTTAAAACAGTGCCATTAATGGAAGACATAGTGACTACAGGAAAGGTTTCAGTAGTCACCTTAGCATTTTCCATCAGTGCTTAAGAATTGATCCAAATGAAGACATCTGGCCTTGGAGGTTCAGTTCAAGAAGCCAGCTAGTTTGAAATAGAAGCTTTGAGGGTGTCTTGCAGTGGCAAAGTGATTATTCTGGGCCGTTGATACTTGGATTGATGCTACCACACATACTTTTGAAGAGCATTTCCATTACAGCGTGAATCTGTTCTGTGGGCCTTAAACAGGCTGTGTATCCTAGTGGCCTCGAACCTGGGATCTTTCTCTCTCAGCTTCCCTAAGTGCAGGTGTTAGCAGACTTATTTCACCATGAATGGGCTTGAAAAATAGTCTTGTTGCTTCACTTTTACCAAAAAGCTCAATGAAAGCAAGAAACAAATTAAGTAGTTTTGGTTGTTGCATTATTCTCAACCTAGAATTTAGAACCAGCTAATCTGTAAAATAAGATGATGTCCTTCAAGGCTCTGTTCTATGAAAACGTACAGTCACCCAGAAGTTTATAACTTCAGTAAGATTAATACGAAGACTCAGAGTGCCTGCTGGCCTTACTAGATGAAGAAAGCCAGATTATGGAGTACTGTTAAGAAGAGGAGTGTTCTTTTATGTGACAAGACTTTCTGTTGTATGAGGAAAGTAGTGTACAAAAGATGGTATTTAGAAAAAGTTGGTGTGAATGTTGTTTTTGCTGTTTATTTGGGGTTTCCATGAGACCCCAAATGTTGTTATGCATTCCAGGTTGTCCTAAAAACCCTGCTTCAGCCTTCAGAGTACTGGGGAACACACTACTTGGCCTGGTCTAAACTGTAGGCTCTCAGTTTGGTGTGGTGGTACACTGGAGAGGCAGGGGCAGGTGGATCTCTGCGTTCAAGGCCAGCCTGGTCTGCATAGCAAGTTCAGGACAGCTAGGGCTACTAGAGACCCTGCCTCAAAAAAACAGCAGCAGCAACAACAAACCCAAAAATAATTTTTAAAAGACTCTGTAAGATTGACTTCTCTCTCCACTGGAAATTGAACTTGGGTCAAGCTTTGGCTAGGCAGTGCAGTCTTCTGTTGCACTGTATCCCAGTCCTTTTTGTTTTACTTTGAGATAGAGCCTCATTAAGTGCTCATGGTGTGCTCCTCTCCCCCTGGCCCAGGACCCATCCATACCTTGAGTTGACTGTGTGGTTTAGGCTGGCCTCCAATTTGAGATCCTTCTACCTCAGCTCTCCAAAGTGCTGGGATTATAGGCATGAGCCATCATGCTTGCCTGGGCTTGAAAAAAAGAGAGGTTGTGTGCTACTGCTACACTCTTTCCAAAAAGCTTAACTCAGTTAAAGCAAAACAAAAAACAGCCTGCCTAAATCTTATCATGGCATTTATGTTTAATGCTATTTGTTTCTAGCTTTATGAGATAAGGTCTCACTTTGAGGCCGACCTGCGTAAGCTTCTCAAGTGAGCCACCATGGGTGCTCTCAGATTTCATTAGTGAGGATTGCTGTGTATGTATTGCCACTGTGCTGTCCATGTTTCTAGGGATTTCAGTTGTGATGCTTTGTAACAGGCCTTTCTGCACTGTAGTAGGCAGTGCCTGGCATGCGTGCTTTTAGTAAATTTTTGTTGACATGATGTTTTTAGCTTTTATGACAACATCTAACAGGAAATGTTAACTACTAAGGCAGATGTTAGGTGACGTGTGAGTAGCAAACACTACTCTCAGCCAGAAGAAGGCCTTGTGTATACATTTTAAGGGCAGTAGTACGAGATCAAGCCAGAATGTTCTGGTAAGCTCTTTATAAGATAATGCTACTTGGATTCTTTGAAGCTAGAGCAGAATGAATAAAGAGAATCATTTATTTATTTATTTATTGGTTTCGGTTGAGTTTTTTAAGGTCAAACCCAGGAAGTTAATTTCATTAAATGAAGTTGGTAACAAATTGCCATGGAGTACTAAAATCTTGTCATTTGACCCACTAAGTACTTTTTTATTAGATTTATTCATCTTTTTGTGTGTTTTGCCTGTGTGTGTGTATGATATATATATATATATATATACACACACATACATACACCATTTGTGTGCCTGGTGCCTATCAGTATCAAAAGAGGGCATTGGGTCTGGAGCTGGAGTTGCATATGGTGGTGAGCCAGCATGTGGGAGCTGGGACCTGAACTCCAGTTCTCCCGAAGAGCAGCGAATGTGCTTATTCACTCAGCTGCCTCTCCAGCCCCACTAAGTCATAAAAGATTTATCTTTTGAGGGGATGTAAGGGAAGGGGGCTTGAAATGAGGATCTCACTGTCTTTTAAGCAGGTCTGGAACTCAGTTCAGGCTAGCCTCCAACCTTCTAGTCTCCTCCTTCAACCTCTGCAGGGCTGGAATTACAGGTGAGGGCCAGTATGCCCTGTTTTATGTAACTATTTATTGAAATTTGATTGCATCCTATGGTGATTGTTTGCCAAGGTTTTCAGAAAATAGCTAGCAACAATAAAAACCCAACAGCAGTAAATCCTCTAGTAGCACGATAGATAGCAAAAATACTCCCCCTTTTTATGCTGAGAACAGAAACAGAAAGATGAGTTGATTTGGAGATGAGTGAATGATTTTTTCTACCATTTGTGTGGCTTTGTTGGCTGGGAACTATTACCAGGAATGTCACATGAAATAGCCAGTGTGACAGGATCTACTTGGGAAATCTGGCACCTGAAACTTAATGTCTTTAAAAAAAAGTGAGGCCAGCAGTAGTGAAAGCAGAAAGATCTGGAGCTTAAGGTCATTGGCTGCACATGGAGTTCAAGGCCAGCCTAGGATCCATGAGACCACGTCTCAAAAACACAAACAATAATTTATTTGACGAGTTTCTTTTTTTGTTGAGAATTTTATATGTGAGTACTATATATAATCTTCCTACTTTAACCCCTCCACACCTCCAGTGCACCCCCTTTCTCAAATTCATAGTCTCTTTTTTATTATTGTTACATATATGTGTTCCTAACAAATTTATAAATATAACCTGGTGAGTTCATTTAGTATTGCTGATATCTGTATATATTTAGAGCTCACTACTTGGAATTGAATAACCTGTCAGGGAGCTCATCCCTAAAGAAGACTGATTCTGACTTTCTTAGCAATTATTCCCTATAGCTCCTCATATTGGAGTGGGCCTGGTGAGAGTTCCTCATCCATGTTGGTATTTCAGTTGATAGTAATATTTTTTTCAGGTCTTGTTTAGGTAGCCATATTGTTGAGTGTCCATGGGTGCAGCATCCCTGTCACATATAAACAGACACTGTCTCACAGCCGACATGTTGATGCTTTGGCTCAGAGTTCCTCTTCTTCCACACTTTCCTCTGAGCCTTAGGTGTAGGAGTTGTGTTGTAGATCTGTTAGTTGGGCTGAGAGAGAGAGAGAGAGAGAGAGAGAGAGAGAGAGAGAGAGAGAGAGAGAGAGAGAAAGAGAGAATACGGAGGATGTGTCTTTGAGGAGGGTGAGAACTACACTACCTGTTAGAATTAGGACAAGTGTTTAGTGTGCAGTTAGAAGTTACACTGTTTAGGAATTGGCAGGAATAGGGTCCCCTCTAGGTTCCGTGTCCTCCCCAGCCACAGCTACTTAGCTAGGATTACAGTGCCAGGCATGAATTCCCATTGAGTGGCCAGAAGTCTAGTTAGAAAGCTGTTGATTACTTCCAGGATGTAAGTGCCTCTATTGCATCTTTAGGGATGTCTTGTCAGTTTGGTCATTGTCGTGGTTCATAAGCATTACAGCTTGTTAGGACTGTTGATGCTTTTCTCTCTTGGAAGCTTGCATTACTTCTTCAGATGCTATAAGAGCTAGTCCTTGGGGAGAAGACTAGGTCATTTCTCTGTCAGGTCCTCAAAGTCCTCTAGCTGAAGTATGTCATGTCTTCAGCAATAGGGTCTTACCTTCAGTTTTTGGGAGGCTCTCAAGGGCATTGGCAATAGCTTTATTTTGGGGGTCTCTTGGGCTTCTCTGACAATTTTAAGATTTATTTATTTATGTATATGAGTGCTCTACTTGCATGTATCCTTGCAGGCCAGAAGAGGGCATCAGATTCTATTTTAGATGGTTGTTAACCACCATGTGGTTGCTGGGAGTTGAACTCAGGTCCTCTGGAAGAGCAGCCAGTGAGTGCTCTTAACTGCTGAGCCATCCCTCCAACCCCCTCCCCCAATACACAACTTTAAAGGAAGTTGCCTATACCTGGTACTAGGATTTTGTTAGATAGTCTATAGGCTTTTAGGGAGAAATACATATTTTTAAAGTTCCTTGTTTTAGTTGCTGGAACATCTAATATGTAATGTCTCACTGTGGTACTGGGATGGTACTGGGAGCTTGTGCATGCTAGGCAGGGGCTCCACCACTGAACATATTCTCAGCCTCCCCTCCCCAAATGTTTTGTTTTGATAAAGCATTCCACAAGTTGTCCAGGCTGGCCTAGAAATTGCCCTGTAATCCAGGCCAACCTTGAATTTAGAGTCTGCCTGCTTTCAGCCTCCAGAATAGCTGGGATTATAGGTCTTTGCCACCAGACTCAACTTAAAATTTTTCTTCCCTTGGGGCAGAGAGGTGGCTCAGCAGGTAAAGGCAGTAGTCTTGCAAGTTTAGCATCCTGAGTTTGATCCCTGTGGTTGACAGTGGAAGAAGAGAATTAATTCCACAAGTTATCTTCCAAGGCCCATGTGCATCCTGTGGCACAGATGTCCCCCTCCTTGCGATAATAAATGTAATAAAATTGTTTTGCCTCCCTCTCTTTTTATTTTTTCTTTTTTGCTTAAATTACATTTTATTTACTGTGTGTAAACACATACCCACATGCATGCACATGCAGGAACATGCCTTTGTTTACACATAGGACAGAGGACAGCTTGTGGGTATTGGTTCTCTTCTTCCACCATGAGGGACCCAGAGACTGAACTCAGGTCATAAGGCTTGGTGGCAAACACCTTTATCTGCAGAGTAATCTGGATGCCCCTGTTCTGTTTTGCTTTTTTGAGATATGGTTTTTAATGGTAGCCCTGGCTAGTCTGGAATTCACCATGTAAAGTAGTCTGCCTCTCATTTGAAGTGATCCTCACAGTTGGCCTCCAATTCCAGGTAATCCTCCTGTCTTTGCTTCCAAGTGCTGGGATTCCAGGAGTGCCACTAAACCGCTTCCTACTTTTTTTCTTTTAAACAATTTTCTCCTTGATCTTCTACTGGAAAACTTACTCAATTTTCTGTCATTGATTGCTTTGTTTTGTTTTTGAGACAGATTCATAAGGAACCCAGCCTGGCACACATGACCTTAAACTCCTGTTTCTTCTTCCTCTGTCTTCCTAGTACTGGGGTCAGTGTCTCACTACACCCAGCTTCCAGTGCTGATTTCTAAGTCTTCTTTCAGTTGTGTTGCCAATAGCTCTTGTGTTTTTTTTTTTTTGTTTTTTTCGAGACAGGGTTTCTCTGTGGCTTTGGAGCCTGTCCTGGCACTAACTCTGTAGACCACGCTGGTCTCGAACTCACAGAGATCCACCTGCCTCTGCCTCCCGAGTGCTGGGATTAAAGGCGTGCGCCACCATCGCCCGGCCTCTTGTGTGGTTTTCATTATTTTTTCTCTTCTGTGCATCAGTTTACATTTTTATCCAAATTTTTTACTTGAAAGTTTTAATTCTATAGAAAATTACTGATGGTCTAATAAATTCTTTTATATCTTTCACCTGGATTTACCAGTAATTAACAATGGCTATCTTACTTTTATTGTTGCATATAATTCGAACTTTTTTGTTTTACATTTATTAATTTTGTGTGTGAGGGAAGTGCATGTGTGCCTCTGGGGGTGAGTGTAGAGGTCTCTTCTTCAGCCATGTGGGTTCTGGGGATCAAATGCAGGTTGTCATGCTTGGTAGCAGATCCCTTGCCTTTACTGTTGAGCCATTGGCTTTACTTACAATGTTTTAAATCTAGAACCACTTAAAAATAAGTTATAAGCATAAAGGCATTTCATTCTTTAGAATTTTGATTTGAATAACATAAGAAGAGTGCCCTACAAAACTATGGTAGTATTATCACTTTAAAAAGTAACGTAATGGGAGGAGTGTGGAAGGGGAGAGGGGAGGAAAGTAGGGCATGGGGGAAAATGTATAGCTCAATTAAAAACAAAAAAAAATAAAATTAAAAAAATAATGTAACATTGGACTGGAGAGATGGCTCAGTGGTTAAGAGCACTAGTGGTTCTTCCAGAGGACCTGGGTTCAGTTCCCAGCACCTCCATGTTTGCATACAACTATCTCTAACTCTAGTTCCAATGGAGCTGATATACTCTTCTCACCTCTTCAGGTAGTAATGACGCACATGGTGCAGATATATGCACATAAAACACCCATACACATACATAAAAATTTTGAAGATGAGTATAACATTACTATCTGATTTTCAGGTAATGTTGAAAATTTCTTGGTGCTGGAATTGTATATGGCTCCATGGTGGAGTGCTTGCTTGGTGTGTATAAGATCCTGGCTTGGAGCTCAACATACAAAACTAAACAAACATAAAACTTAAAACATCATGTCTTAGTAATGACCTTTATGGTTAATTCTTGTTTCTAGTGCTGGTTTGAAACTTTTTGGCATTGGGGTTGTTGTCTGTTGTAACATGAGGGCCTTGCTTGTTGGGGTTTCTGTCCTGCCAAGTTCCCACAGTCAGTAAGCCCCAAAGAAAATCACGCAGTAGTCTCCATAAGTTGTAAGCTGATTGGCCCATTAGCTTAGGCTTCTTATTAGCTCTTATAACATATTAACCCATTATCCTTATCTATGTTAGCCACATTACTGGATACCTTTCTCAGCGCGGTAGGACACATCTTGCTTCTTTGGTGGTCTGGGCAGGACTGGGAAGAAATGGGCTTCCTCTTTCTCAGCATTCTTCTGTTCTCAGCACCCTGCAACTCTACTTCCTGTTTGGTTGTCCCACCTATACTTCCTGCCTGGCCAATCAGCGTTTATTGAAAACATGATTGACAGAATACAGACACCCCCCCCCCCAGTCTATAATTTGGAATCCAGGTCACATTGTATTTCCCAGGTTGACAATTCTGCTTTTGCTTCTTAAATTGCTTGGTACTGTAGGTGATGTCACTCTTCTGTCTCCTGGTCCAGGATTTAGTAATTAATTGTACTTTATACCCTTTAGGGTTGTGTGTGTGTGTGTGTGTGTGTGTGTGTGTGTGTGTGTGTGTGTGTGTGAACTGAACCTAGGGCTTTAGACTCTTACCACTGAGCCCCCTCTCCCACATTTACTTTTGAGGTACAACTCTCCAGCTTTTTATTGTTTTTTTTTTTTTTGATGTTGATATATTTTGAGTATAGCTTAATTTTGTTGAATGTCTTTCAGTTTGGGTTTGTTCAATAATTTCCTTATGTTTTGATTTAGGTTAAATGTATATGTTTGGAATAAATGAGCTGTTAATGGAGTTATGGACTGTGTTTTTTCTCTATCTTTCTTGTCTTTTAAAAGTTTTTTCAATTTTGCCCTCTTTCTTAAATTTATAGACAATGCTCACCTTTTCCTGCTTTGTCTGTCTTTAACATGGCGCTCGAGTAGCATTTATTTTCTACCTTCTCTTTCCACTGTTGTTTGTCCATGAAATTACGCTGTGAGCTAATAGAGACAAGATAGGTTCATTATAATATTAACATGGAGAATGTGGAATGTGAAAGATCTGATTTGTTTTTTATTTATATCATATTATTAATATTATATTGAGACAGGGTCTCATGCAACCCAGGCTGTCTTCAAACTACATAGCCAAAGATGACCTGAAATTTCTCACTCTCCCTCTGAGTGGTGGGATTACGGGGTGCAGCACCATGCCTGGTGTGGCACATTGGACACAGGGCTTCTATGCATGCAGGGCAAGCACTCTACTAGCTCCACATCTTCAGCCCCCAATTTCTTCTTACTCTTTTCTGTGGTGTTGGAGACTGAACTTCCCAGGTTGTGCATGGGAGGTGAGCACATGCTCTACCCTGGCGTTGCACACTATTTACTTATTATGACAAAGTTTCATGCAGCCCAGATTTGCTGGGAACTCCCTGAGTAGCTGAAGATGACCTTGAATTCCTAAACTTGCTTCCACCCTGAGTGTTTGGATTACAGGCATCCATCACTACACCCAATTTATGTGATGCTGGAGTTCGAACCCAAAGCCTCATGCTTGCTAGATAAGCATTCTACTAACTGAACTGCACCTTAGTTTCATTTTATTTTTTTGTTTTGTGTTTGTTCAATTTATATTTATTTTTGTGTCTGTATGAGCTTGTGGAGGTCAGAAGACAACTTAGGGTGTCATTTTCAGAAATGCCATCTACCTCTTTGAAATAGGGTCTCTTGTTGGGCTCTGTCCAGTAGGCACTGAGAGTTCAGCTCAGGTCATGCTCTGGAGGAAAGGTCTTCATGGTGTGTAGGTAAGCACTGTACTGACTGAGCTGTCTTCCTGCCTCTGGTTTGCTTTTGAGGTGGATTTTATGAATTAGTTCTTGAAATAGTTGTCTATGGATAGTAGAGTAAATTTAATTTACCTAAATTGACATGGAAGATTTATTATATGCTGAAAACCTTTGGCATGTGATGGGAATCGTGAAGCTTTGGGCCTGGAAGTAGAAATTGGCTAGATGTTTTTCCAAGCATGAAGTGCTTTCTGAAGAGGTATTAAAGCATTGTGGGTTCAAGCGTTTCTGCATGTTAGCCACTGTGCTTCACACCTTACACTTCTTTTTTAGAGACAGAGTCTCATGTATTCCAGGCTGGCCTCAAACTTGCTATGAAGCTGTGGTTAGCCGTGAATTCCCTGTCTTCCTGCTGTTACTGCAGGCCAATATGCCCTGATAAATTTATGTTTCCAGCTAGAATTTCCGAGTACAGATAGGAGAAGGCTGTTGCTTGAAACAGAAAAACAAATTGTCAGGGCGACAGGTACTACATTCTCTCTGGACACAGTCTTCTCAGCTTTGTTATTTTCCACCAGAGAACAAGGAACTTTTTGTTCTAAAGCCTCATGTTGAAAGGTTAGCAAAATATTATTACATTAATCAAGCCAGAATTTGTACACATTTGTGAATCAAGGGTAAGACTTTTATAGTTAGAGCATTAAAAGGAACGTGGACAGTATTTTTGGGTTTTTAGGCTTGTATACATATTAGCTTTTGAAACACAGAACTTGAAATGTAGAGGTTTAGTAGTTCATTTATTTTACATATTTGCTTGTGTACATTGTGTGTGTGTTGTGTGTGTGTGTACTGAGACAGCTATTAGAAACAGGATCTTTCACTGTAGCTCAAGCTATTCTGGAATTCACTATGTAGCCTAAGGCTGGTCTTGAACTTTGGCAGTCTTCCTGCCTCAACCTCCCAAATGCTGGTATTACAAGTATGAACTACCATGCCTATATATGGGAGGGGATGCATGTAGTTCTGTGTACAAAGTTTACTGTGCATGATGTTTGGAATAGTCCTGAAAGTAGAGTTTCAGCATCATGGGATTGAAAGAGACAGACAGAGACAGGCATTGAGAGACTGATGATCAAAGGCATACTTAGCATTTGGAAGTGTTATATGCAAAAATATGAGTAATGTTCCCACCCCCTTGGAATTAACCATCCCTTTATTTTTATTTTTTTTTATTATTTATTTATTTATTTTTGGTTTTTCGAGACAGGGTTTCTCTGTGGTTTTGGAGCCTGTCCTGGAACTAGCTC
>NC_022015.1:74640493-74646739 GCF_000317375.1 Microtus ochrogaster | reverse complement strand
TGTAAACCAGGCTGGTCTCGAACTCACAGAGATCCGCCTGCCTCTGCCTCCCGAGTGCTGGGATTAAAGGCTTGCGCCACCACCACCCGGCATCCCTTTAGTATGCAGATACGTGTATATTGGTGTTTGTGTGTTTGTGTGTGCTGTATGTGAAGGTGAAGAGGGTATCACATCCCCTAATTTAGAGCACAGGGGTGGTGAGCTGCCTGATTTGGGAACTGTAGTCAAGAACAGCAATTGCTCTTAGCCACAGTCATAAAAATAAAAACAAAACAAAACAAAAAAACCCCACAACCTTTTGAGTGTTGGCTTTGACAACAATTTATTGTACAATTTGGGGCAAATAGTATGAATATTTACGGATTAAAACAATGAATCGAATGAAAGGATGTCAGTGGTAGAGTGCTTTGCATACTCCCGGCTCAAGGTCCAGTCCCCAACACTAAAACAGAAAAAGGTGTGGGGATGCAAAAAGCTGTTAGTCATTACTTAGGTACAATTTAAAAAAATTTTTTTGAATTTGATTTTTCATGACATTGGGATTGAACCCAGGGCCATAAGTGTTCTAGGCAAGTGCTTTTCCATGGAGCCTCCTCTGGGCTTGAGAGATGCCTTAACAGTTGAGAGCATTGGCTGTTCTTCCAGAGAATATGGGTTTGATCCCAGCACCCACATAGTGGTTTGCTGTTGTCTGTAACACAGTCCAGGGGATCTGATGCTCTCTTTTGGTTTATGAGAGCACTAGACATGTCTGTGATACACAGACATACCTGCAGTCCCTACACCCATGTGTTATTGTGCATGATGTCTGTGTGGGTGTGCATACCATGGCACATATGTGGCACTGAAGACAGCTTTGCAGCCAGCTCTCCTATCCCTATGTGGGTTCTGGGAATCAAATTCAAGTTGCCAGGCTTGTGTACCAAGTGCCTTTAACCCACTGAGCCATCTTGCTGGCCTTAATCCCACTTTTTGAGGCAAGGTCTGTTGGCCAGGCTGGTTTGAAACTCTCTATGTAACTCAAGTTGGCCTCCAACTTGCAGAAACAATGTTATTCTTAACCTCCCAAGTTCATTATATGTTTTATTCGCCTTACCACTTGACATGAACTTTTGAAAGATTCAAAGTTGAGACATTTAGTAGTTTTGATACAACAGTTTTTATGAGTTTTTTCTGCAAAATTGGTATTCTTTCATCTTAAAATACTTTAGATGTATATTTCCTTCTGTAGTTACTTTTGTGATAACAAGGAACAAAAGCTGTAACATATCTTAAAAACAATAAGCTTAGCCAATTTAGTATTGAATCATTATGGAGAGGCTGAGGCAAGGGATTCACAGCCTAGTCAGAAGTAAAGAGGGTTGGGTTGAGTGGTGCCTAGCATAGGGTAAGGGCTGAGGTTCAGTTCTGAGGGTGAGGGGAAGATGTTCTAGAGCCAGGTCACATGCTCGTGTCCATCCAGTCCAAGCTCCAGGCTGAAGCAGGAAGTTCAGACTGCATTTTGAGGCCAGCAAGGACACTATAGAGAGACTCTTAGAACAAAGAAAAGGCTATAGTGTATTTTAAAAAATTGTAGAGCTATTTCATAATGTTCTTTAAGTTGTGAAACTTTTAACTACCGATATGAGAAGTTTTTTTAGTATTTGTAAATGAATGAAAGAAAATTCACATCTACTTTTTCTGATTTTTTAAGGGGATGTATAATATATAAGTTGATTTGCAGATACATTAAGGGAGACCCGTAAGTCCAATATAATGATAAAATCAGCTGGGTAACCACTATGCTTCCTAGGCTTTTACTTGGCCATCTGTCAAAGTCTAGAGTTAATCAAGGGCTGTATAAAATGCAGCCACTCAGTACAATACAGGCACGTAAGTGGAGAGCATAGCATTCACTTCATTTTTCATAAATTACTTATTTTAATATATATAAATAAAAGAGGTATTAAGGGCAAAATCACCTCTGGACTGATGAGATTATTTAGATTTATCCTTCCCATTTTTAGTGTCAGCAGTATTTTCAGAATGGAGATTGTTGATTATAAAAACTGGTAAATTCCAAGTTTTTATTTCTGATACATTAAAGTTGGGTTTTTTGTTTGTTTGCTTGTTTTGTTTTTCGATACCCGATTTCTGTGTGGAGCCTTGACAGTCTTGGAACTCACCCTGTAGACCAGTTGGCCTTGAACTTACAGAGTTCCACCTGCCTCTGCCTTCCAAGTGCTCTGATCAAAGCTGTGTGCCACCACCGTCCAGTTTCAAAATAAAGTTTTTTTAAAATTAAATTTTTATTAGATTTATTCATTTTTCTGTGCATGTATGTATGTGTACCACATATGTGCTTGGTGCCTCAGGAGGTCACAAGAGAGACTGACTGGGTCCTCCAGACTGGAGTTATGAGCGGTTGAGAATCATCATGTGGGAGACTAGGAATTGAACCTGGGTCCTCTGCAAGAGCTACAATTGCTCTCAACTACTAAACTATCTCTCCAGCCCTCCAAAATTAAATTTTAATGTGAAATAGTGACTTCATTTTTAATAATTGTTATGACCCTTTTGTCTGTGTTGGAAAGTTTTCCATTATTTGACTAACACTGTTGTGCAACACTTGCCTGATAAGATTATACTACATACTGTTAAAGTTCTCACTTCTTCCCCACTGACGTGATTGGAAACAGTCAGAATAGCCTGGGCAGAGAACCCTTGTTGCAATAAACTCTGGAAGTGTGATGATGTTTTGTTTTAGTGTTTAAATATGAAAATAAGTCTTGATTGCCATTTTCAAACTTTGATTTTGGACTTGAAGAAAATAATAGGATATTATAATTATTGATTTTTTTGACATTTTATGGGTAGATACAATGTTTCCTTTGTGTCAGATATCAGATTAAATGTCAGCTTTGCTCTGGTTGTAGTTTTAAAATACTGGGTTTGTTGTCTGTTTTCTGTTCCTTGAGTCAGGGTCTTGTTATGTAGCTGAAGTTAGACTCTAGCTCTTTATCCTGCTGAGTCCTGGATTGATTGTATGTTGAATCCTCTTTACCTGCTGAAACCCTGGGTAACACTTAACTTTCTTCACTATAGGCTCATGAGCAGTTTCTAGAATTTTATATTAATAAAATTATATAGCATGCAGTCTAAATTTTTTTTTATCGCACTTTATCTATTTTGTATTTGTATGTTTGTTTGTGTGGCTGCACGTCAGAGGAGAGTTTGCAGGAATCAGCCCGTTCCCCCTGGGGGTCCTGATTTGACCTCAGGTCTGCAGGTTTGGTGGCAAGGACCTTAACTGGATGAACCATCTCATCTGTCGGTCTTTTTTGTCTGTTTACTCTTAGCATTATCTTGCGTATAACTAGTTCATTATTTTATTGCACAGTAGTAGTGTAGTATATAGACATTTCACTATCCATTCATTGTTTATTAGGTTTTTGGTTTTTGTTTTTCTTGAGACAGGGTTTCGCTGGCTTTGGAGCCTGTCCTGAAACTAGCTCTTGTAGACCAGGACATATTTAATTTTTAAAACAATGATAACACTGTTTTCTGGGATTTGTGGTATATTTATTCTCCTCCGCAGTGTATTAGAATAGTTCCTTTATTTCCAACTTTTATTTGCCAGGCTTGATTTTTTTTAAAGTAATATTTTTATTGCTGTATGGTGGCGCACACCTTTAATTCCAGCACACACTTCATCTCTGAGTTCTAGTGTAGCCAGGTCAACAGAACAAGTTCCAGGACAGCTAGGTCTACACAGAGAAACCCTGCCTCAAAAAACAAAGAAGCATACACACGCATACACACTTATTGGTTCTTTCAGAATCAAGTGTATTTTGACCTTATCACACTCCTCCCAACTCCTCCTGATCCACCGTGTGTAGCTGCCTTGCTGTGTCCTCTTAGAGTTCATCAAGTCCAGTGTGTGCTGCCTGTATGCTTTTGGGTGTGGGGCTGTCCCCTGTAGAATGGGCCACCTACTTAAGGTCACCCCACCCCCCAAGACAGGGTTTCTCTGTGTAGCCTTGGCTGTTCTGGAACTCACTTTGTAGATCAAAGTGGCCTCACAGATATCTGCCAGCCTTTGCCTCCCAAATGCCCTGGGATGAAAGGCATGTGCCACCACTGACCCTCTTAAATAAAAGTGACTCTCCCTTTTTCAGAAGTTATTTGTTGGGGATGGGACTTCATGCCCATTTCCCTCCTCCATGATGGGGATGCATCTGGCTTAAGCTTGGGAATGCTTTGGGTGTTCTGTCACTGCCTGAGAGTCCTTCTGGTTAGCTTGTTTTGCTCTGTCCAGAAACCACTTTTTTAAAAGTCATCCTTGGCTCTGGTTCTTAGTGTTTCCACCCCCTCTTCCACAATGACCCCTGGACCTTGGGAGGATTGTGACACAGATGTTTCATATGTGGCAGAGTACTTTGTAGTCTCTTACTTGCAGTTTGGCTCATTTTGGGTCTAAGTTAATGTCTGGCTATTGCAAGAAGTTGTTTCTCTGCTGAAGGTTGAGAGATGCATTAATTTGAGTATAGCAGTAAGTTACTATGTGTTGGCTTGTTACCATGCTCGTTTAGCAGAATAATAGTATGTCTTCTCCTAGGACCTGTGACCTGTCTAGTCTCTTGAGAGGATCTCGGGCAGTTATACCATTGTAAAGTTCTATGTACAGCAAGGACTACCCTTACATAATCTCGTATATAATCTTGAGTGGTGGATTTCATGCAGGCCCTAAATCTTCCCTCCATGAAGGAATGTTAATTGGCTGATCTCTTGTTGGTCTTCAGAGTGGGAGATATTACAGCTGCACTGCTTCATGAAGGCAGTTATCTTCATGTTATATTCTAGATGTTTTCACAAACATGGGTATTTTAATAAAAGTGTAGCTCAGTTTTGGAATATTTGCTTAGTTGTGTGAAGCTTTGGGTTTGATCTCCACAGTAGTAAAAACACAGTAAAATGAACAAGTGAAAACTTCAAGAAAGTAAAATAACCTACTTGTCAAAGTACTTACTGCAGAGATACTCAGCTCTCTGCTCTGCTCCCGATGGATGTTTTTCCCGATGGGATGAAAATCGCATCTTTTTTTTTCTTTTTTGAGACGGGTTCTTTGTGTAGCTCTGGCTATCCTGGAACTTTCTCTGCAGACCAGTCTGTTCTCAAACTCACAGAAATCATCCTGTCTCTGCCTTCTGAGTGTGGGATTAAAGATGTGCATTTTACAGCTATAGTTTTTTAAAAAATATTTTTTAAATGGCATGTTAGTATACCAGTGTCAATAACTAACTATTAAATTGTTGATTTTCTCTTTTAGAATTCATTATACAAATAAAATGACAACTTCCTGGAGTGATCGATTACAGAATGCAGCGGACGTACCTGCTAACATGGATAAACATGCCTTGAAAAAGTATCGACGAGAAGCCTATCACCGGTAAGAGAGTGTCATCCTCAGCATTTCTAGGAAGACTGTACTTTCTATTCTTGCTCTTCAGGTGATGGAATTCATATACAGAGATCAGTATTTATCATAGAGCATATACCTAGTGGTTCAAACTTAGTGACATTCAGGATTTTACCTATAGCACACTGTATGCTATTTATAACTACTGGTAAGAATCCTGGGGAAAGTCTTTATTTGCTAGACAATTGCACCTAGGTAATTGGATTGAAATTTCCTTTTCCCTCTTATCTTGGTCGTCTTGCATAGTCCAGGCTGGCACTGAACTCATGAGAGTCCTCCTACTTCCACTTGTCAAGTGCTGTGAATACAGATGTGCACCACTATATCCACATTTCTTCCTTTTTGAAAAGATGGGGTCTTGGTGTGTTGCCCAGGCTGGCCTTGAATACATAGACCGAAGTGCTCGTCCATTCTCACCTTCCAAGTAGCTGGAGAATAGGCACATACCATCATGCCTTGCTAAGACTGACATTAGTTTTTAAACTTATTGATGATGATGATGATGTGTGGGCGTGTGCCTGTGTGCATGTATGTGGCCATGCCACAGTACACATGTAGAAGTTAGATGACAATCTGTGACATCTGTTCCCTTCTTTATGTGGCATCTGGGATTACGCTTAGGTCACCAGACTTTCGCAGCAAGTGCTTTTACCTCTGAGGATAAAATTTTTAGGTGCTGTTTACTATAAACTGATAATAATTAAAAAATCTCTCTCTCGCCGGGCGGTGGTGGCGCACACCTTTAATCCCAGCACTCGGGAGGCAGAGGCAGGCGGATCTCTGTGAGT
>NC_022015.1:74633765-74640393 GCF_000317375.1 Microtus ochrogaster | reverse complement strand
TGTGCAGCAGTCCTAACTGTCCTGGAACTAGCTCTTGTAGACCAGGCTGGCCTCGAACTCAGAGATCCACCTGCTTCTGCCTCCCAAGTGCTGGGGTTAAAGGTGTGTGCCACCACCGCCCAGCTAACCAAACCTTTACCTTTAAAAAATATTTATTTTAAATTTTTTGTGAGCATTGGTGTTTTACCTGCATATATATATCTGTGTGAGGGTGTCGAATCCTCTGGAACTGTGGTTAAAGACAGCTGTGTGCTGCCATATGGGTGCTGGAAATTGAAGCTGGGTCCTCTGTAAGAGCAGTCAGAGCCCTTAACTGATAAGTCATCTCTTCAGCCCCTGGTTATAATGTTTTAGCAGAATTTAAAAATGTGTTTACTTAACCCAGATGTGGTAATGCACACCTATAATCTCAACACTTGGGATGTGGAAATAGGAGGATAATGAGTTCAAGGTAACCCTGGGATTACATGAGTCCTTGTCTCAAAACAAAGAGAAAACCACAAAATACAAAATATCAACTTTGTTTACAATATTAGTTTTTATTAAAAAATGTTTTATAGTTCTGATCTTGCCTTTCTACCCAGAAAAGAATAGAATTAAGGAGTGAAAATGTAGCCTAGTTAGTAGTTGATTTTTGATATAAGCTAATGATACTTCACTAATGGTAGGTCACTCTGTATACTGGGTACAAGGCTGTTTGTTGTTCTTTAAGCCCTGCAAAAATGAAAAAATTTCTTATTCCTGTCAAGTCTCCAAATTACATAGTGGGTATTGATGACTTTCTTTTTGTGCAGTGTATTGGTATATGCCATAGGAATTCAAGAATAGAACAGAATTTTAAAACTTAAATGTTTATTATATTATTGTGAATGTATGTGATATGTATGTGTGAGTGTGGATTCTTATTTATGGCTGTCACAAGATACCTTCAGGAGTCGATTCTCTCCTTATCCTGTGATTTCCAGAGAGTAAACTCAGGTTATTAAGGCTTGTGCAGCAAGCATTTTTACCAAATGTGCCATCTCTTGGGCTTTAAAACAGCATGTTTATATGTGTAAAGAAAACACGGGGCTGTGGATATAGCATTGTTGTCAGAGTGCTTGCTTCGCTGCAGAGTCCTGGGTTTGATCCCTAGCACAGCACAGATCAGGCATAGTGGCACACACCTGTAGCCTCAGTACTCTGAAGGCAAAGACAGGAGAGTAAGTTCAAGGTTTTCCTCAGCTACATAGCAAGTTTGAGTTCATCTTAGGCTATGTGAGACCCCATCCTTGTAGTGAAAGAAAGTATAGCACAAACACTCTAATGAATGCAGGTGTTTTATGTATTTATGTTCCATTGTTTGCTTAGTCTTGAGGTTCTAGAGCTGTGGTTCTCAACCTTAATGTTGTGACCCTTTAATATTGTTCCTTGTGCTGTGCTGACCCCCGACCATAAAATTATTGCATTGCTACTTCATAACTGTAATTTTGCTCTTGTTGTAAATCATAATGTAAATATCTGCTATGTAGGATTTCTTGATAGGCAACCGTCAAAGGGGTCGTAACCCCTAGGTTGAAGGTCGCTCCTCTAGAGGATACATTCACATGCAGCCTTCTTAGCAAGGGAAACAGGGCTAAACTTAAACTGTAAAGAGAGAAACATTAACCATCTCTAGCAAATATCATCTCTGCCCTGGGCTTGTCTTTGCTGGTGTTATAGGTGTATTCCAGAAAGCCTAGTTTAATACATTTTCAAATTTTGTTTGTTGTATTGGTTTTTGTGTGGTACTGAAGTGATGTGTTCATATATGTTAGGTAAATACTCTGCTGGGGCTCGAACCCAGGACTCTGAATACTGAACTATTTCACTCTGTCCTAATAAAATACTTTTTAATAATAAAAAACTGAGTTTTCTACTTGCTTTTAAAAAATTATGTATCTTTCTAAAATTATCAAAAATTATGTATGCGATTTCAAACATTGTTTCATGAACCCACGAGAGTCTGTTAAAGGATCTCAAGAATTTGTTTAGATATAAAATGGGGATAAACACTCACTGATGCACAACAGACTAGACACCGCCTTGATCCAGCTGCTGTGTCTTGCCATTCTGCCCAGGGGAGATATGGGGACCAACCATTCCTGGCTCCTACTACCTGAGAGTGAGCGCAAAAGCATGTGACACTCTCCCCCTCAGCTCTTAAGTGGTCATATATACTGACAGGACCACACCCTAGGGCTTGCTGCCCCAAAAGTCATTGGCTAAATGGATCAAAAATCCCACAACAAAACATCATTATTTTAAAGTAGGTGTATGGTATGGCCTGGCTAAATAAAACTAATTAGCATATGTTAACTTAGGACTGAGAAGATAGCCTAGTTGGTGAGGTATTAGCTATGCAGACTTGAGGCCCTGAGTTGATCTTCAGAACCCTTAACAAAACAAAAACAAAGCAAGGCCTTGAGCTGGCTCAGTGGTTGAGAGTGCTGACTGCTCTTCCAGAGGATTGGGTTCAATTACAGCTGCCACATGGCAGCTCACAACTGTCTGTAACTTTACTTCTAGGGGACCTGACATCCTCACACAGACATACATACACAGGCAAAGCACCAGTGCACATAAAAATAAAATAAAAAGTTAAAAACAACAACAACAACAACAACAACAGAAACCAGGCCTTGTGGCATCCATTTGGAATGCCAACATGGGGGAGGAGAATACAGATGGATTCCTAAAGCTTTTTGGCTAGCCAGGCTAGCCTGCTTTGTGAGCTTTAGGTTGATGAGAGACCCTGTCTCCAAAATATGGCGGAGATACTCGAGGATAACATCAGAGAAGGACCTCCAACCATGCACACATGCCTATGCCTGTGTGTAAACATGTCTATACGGGTGAACATATATTTTTATGGATGTGCATGCGTGTGTGTGTGTGCTCACTCCCGCTCACCATTAATTAACTCTTTTGTGGTGAGAACATTTGAAGTCTCTCAGTAAGCTGGCAGTGAGTAGAGGCTGAGAAAAGAGGGTCAGAAGTTGAAGGTCAGTTTTGGCTACATAATGAGTTCAAGGCTGACCTGGGTTACATGAGACCCTGACTCAAATAACATCACCTACCCCAAAAGAAAAAAAAAAGGAGAAAGCAACAGAGATTTCTCAACTTCTTTGAGTATATAATATTTTATTATTTACTATTGTTACCAATTGTAAAGTAATATCTTGAACTAATCTTCCAAACAATATTTTCTTTGTTGCTAAAACGTTTGAGACGTGAGACCTTGCTTCAGATTTCCTCCCAACCCAAACTAAATTGGTTCAGCATGGTGTCACACACTGTAATCATGGCATTTGGAGCTCTGAGGCAGGAAGATTAGGATTTCAAGGTTAGTTTTGCCAGGGTCAGTTTGAGGCAGGCATAGGCTACATGATATCCTCTCAAATAGCCAAACATTTAAAAAATAAAAACATATGTAGTAGTGGTATGTGACACTATTCCTTGGGAGATATCAGCAAACATCTACTGAGCCTACATAGGGGGCCAACGACAGCAAACTAAGGGAACCAACACAACAAACAAAATTTGAAAATGTATTAAGCTAGGCTTTCTGAAATACACCTATAACACCAGCAAGCCCAAGGCAGAAAGGTTATGAACTAATTCCCAGTATGACCCATAGAGTGAGAAGTAGTTTTTAAAAAAAGTTGTAAACCTTGAGAAATGCTTTTATTATTATTTCCATTGTTCCATATCACTCCTACCTTATGAAAAATGTAGGGTGTGGAACCTGTCTAAATTATTGCAGGAAATACCATTGTAATTGAGTCAGAAATGTATTTGAGCTATGGCATACCGAGTGCAATTAGGATGCATTACCACACTTGGGTTAAGTAAACACAATTTTAAATTCTGCTAAAACATTATAACCAGGGGCTGAAGAGATGACTTATCAGTTAAGGGCTCTGGCTGCTCTTACAGAGGACCCAGCTTCAATTTCCAGCACCCATATGGCAGCACACAGCTGTCTTTAACCACAGTTCCAGAGGATTCGACACCCTCACACAGATATATATATATGCAGGTAAAACACCAATGCTCACAAAAAATTTAAAATAATAAATATTTTTTAAAGGTAAAGGTTTGTTTAGCCGGGCGGTGGTGGCACACACCTTTAATCCCAGCACTTGGGAGGCAGAAGCAGGTGGATCTCTGAGTTCGAGGCCAGCCTGGTCTACAAGAGCTAGTTCCAGGACAGTTAGGACTGCTGCACAGAGAAACCCTGTCTCAGATGAAAAGAGAGAGAGAGAGAGAGAGAGAGAGAGAGAGAGAGAGAGAGAGAGAGAGAGAGAGGGGAATGACTAGTTTACCCATCTTTAGAGCATCCTGTACCTTACTAAGCTTCCCTCCAGATAGAAGTGTACCTTGGAGGACACTGCAACACAGTAAATGGAAACTATTAGTTGACTCTTCCTCCTTCCCATCCCCTTCTCTTCCCCACCCTCCTCTCCCCTCCCCCCTTCTTTTCCCTCACTATCTCTTTCTTTCTTTGTGTGTTTATTTTTGAGCAGATTCTTAGGTATCCTAATCCGCTGTATATATACTGAAATAACAGTAAACTTCCTGATCCTCCTGTCTTCATCTCCTGAGTACTGAAATTGCAGATCTGTGCCCCATGCCCAGTTTTATGCAGTGCTCAAAGAGGACTTTGCATGCTGTACAAGCCCTTTGCCACCTGAGCTACATGTCTAGCACTAGAGAGTTGTTTGTTTGTTTTTAGTTAAGTCTATCTGTATTGTTTCTGTAACTTCATTAAAGATATTTATTTGAGTTGTTTTTGTCATTGACTAAAATAGGCTGTCTAATAACCATTCTCATAAACTGTATATTGTATGCGATGTTTGAAATTTTTCTTTTAAAAGAAGCTAAATATTCTTGTATGTATATGTGTATGGTGTATGCATGGAGACCAGAGGATGTGTGTCTTGCTTTACCATTTTGTTTTTACTCTTTTGAGTCAGGCCCTCTCACTGAAGCTGGAGCAGCCCCAGTGATCCTCCTGTCTCTGCCTCCCTCAGTGCTGAGTTTACAGGTGCACATAACCATGCCTGACTTTTTGAGTGGGTGCTAGGGATGTGATCTTAGGTCTTTAGGTTTACTTGGCAGTTGTTCTCATCCACTGAGCTGCAACTCTACCCACGGAAGCCAAATGCTCTTAGGTAAATGCCCAGCGCGCTGCCTTGCTTCATCATTGTCGTCATTGTTGTGTGCTTTGTGCTAGTGTTCTAGATATCAGCATAGAGATGACAGTGATGGATCATTAGGATATGTGACCTCAGTTTCTGAGTTGAGGATAATCATCTGGCCAAACCCTTCATTGGAATATGTTATGCTGTAGTCAGAAGGTAATCCAAGATACTTGGGTTTCATAGTGACTTGGAAGAAGCACTTTAGAAAGGCATTTCTTAGTTTGTTTAATGTCTAGATGCTAATAGTGTTTATAGTACAGTTCAGAATTTATAGTCTTCAAATCCAGAATGGAACCCTTTGCTTTTTCATCAACTCCTGATGTTGACTGTGCCTATGATGCTGAAATCAGGTATTTGGATTTTCCATTTTGAACTCTGATAATTATAATAAAGCAGTTTCTTTGTTATAGAGGATTGACTTTTCTTTGTAAGTTTAGTAGTGTTTTTTTATTATGTCAAAGTGAAATTTGATAAATGAATTTGTGAATTTGTATTAAGCAATCATTTGCCTTACTTTAAAAAATAGTGGCCGGGCGATGGTGGTGCACGCCTTTAATCCCAGCACTCGGGAGGCAGAGGCAGGCGGATCTCTGTGAGTTCGAGACCAGCCTGGTCTACAGAGCTAGTTCCAGGACAGGCTCCAAAGCCACAGAGAAACCCTGTCTCGAAAAACCAAATAAATAAATAAACAAACAAACAAACAAACAAATAAATAAATAGTGCAGCCTGGTGTGATGGCTTGCATCTGTAATCTGAGCATTCGAGAGTCTAAAGCAGGGAGAACTGCTAGGAATTTGAGGCTAGGCTTGGCTACATTGTGAATTCTAGGCCAGCCTAGGCTCCAGAAATGAGCTGTTGTCTCAAAAGAAAAAAATGCAGTTCTTTGTCTTTAAAAATATTTAGAGACACTTCACATATTTGTCTGAATTATCTAATTATATAGGTCTCACTATATAACCCTAGTTGTTGTAGAGTTTGCTATGTAGACCTAGCCTTAAACTCATTGAGATTCACTGCCTCTGCCTCCAAGTGCTGGGATTAAAGGTGTGTACCACCGAGCCTAACCCTTAAGTTTTCTTTTAAGGTTGATTGACTTTGTGTGTGTGTGTGTGTGTGTGTGTGTGTGTATACAGGTAATTGAGCTGTTATTCTGCATAGGTTCTGGGAACCATACTTGGGTGCTCCACAAGAGCGATTTATACTCTTAACCACTGAGCTCTCTTTCCAGTGCCCTGAAGTTATTGCTTAAATTGAATTTAAATCTCCAAAGCATTGCCAGTCTTTATTTAAACATATTGAATAATAATTTTTTAAACTATTGATATAAATTTAAGGAATAAAAATGAATTTTTTGCCATTCATAAATAGTTTCTTTTTTTTTTTTTTTTGGTTTTTCAAGACAG
>NC_022015.1:74628888-74632283 GCF_000317375.1 Microtus ochrogaster | reverse complement strand
TCTGTGAGTTCGAGACCAGCCTGGTCTACAGAGCTAGTTCCAGGACAGGCTCCAAAGCCACAGAGAAACCCTGTCTTGAAAAACCAAAAAAAAAGAATATTCCACAGCAGTTCCTGCGTCTGAGCTCCTGCCTTGACTTCCTTCAGTGAGGAATCTGTGATTGGGACACCAAATAAATGCTTTCCTCCCCAACATGCTTTTGGTCATGTTGTTTTATTCCTTACACAGTTGCTGTTGCCTTTTGATTAGAATAGCCATCTTAGTGTATGTGTCTCATGGTTTCCAGTTTTTATTTTCCTTATGAGGTTGGCTGGGTATCTTTACATGGCATCATCATCATCATCATCATCATCATCATCATCATCATCATCATTTTGCTTGGATACTGACGGCTTTTTATTGACAAAGTAATCTCCCCAGCTCCAGAGTTTCACAACTTTAGAGTTTACACTTAGGTTTTAGGTATATTTATTTACTATACACAGCCAACCCTCCTGCCCTTACTCTTGTTTTACATAGTTGCTCTTTATTAGACTGAGTAAGCCCCTGTCTATTCCTGTTGTTGAGTTCTTTTCATCAAGAAGGATTGTATTGAATTGTGTGTGTGTGTGTGTGCGTGCATACTCAAGTGTGCCACAGTGTGTACGTGGAGGTCAGAGAATAACTGTAGAGCCTCTTCTCTCCTTCCACCTGTGGGTGGGTCTAGGATTGAGTTCAGCTCAGCAGGCTTGTATGACAAGCAGTTTTTGTCACTGAGCCATTTCACTGCCTCTTTTGGTCTTCTGTGAAACAGGGTCATGTAGCTAAGGTTTATGAACAACTACATCCTGCCCCCATTTCTTGGATGCTGGATTGTAGCATCTACCAGCATGCCTGGTTATGCAGTGCTGGCAAGTGAACCCAGGGCTTTGTGTGCTAAGCAAGCGCTGTATCAGCTGAGCTATCTTCCCAGCCCAGAACATGTCTTGTTTATTTTTAATTTAAATGAAAGGACTTACTTTCCATCCCAGTGTTCTTTGTTTTTTGTTTGTTTGAGGCTTTTTTGTTGTTTTTTTCTCTCTATTTATTTATTTATTTATTTATTTATTTATTTATTTATTTTTTAAATTAGGGATTGAACAGGGCTGCTCACAGGCAGTTTACTTTACCTCTCTCTCTTTCTTTTTGAGACAAGGTCTCACCTTGTAACTCTTGCTGGCCTGGAACTCACAGAACTCTGCCTGCTTTTGTCTCTTGAGTGCTGGCACTAAAGGTGTGTGCCACCATGCCTAGCCCTGATCCCATGCTTATGTTTTTGTTTAGAGACAAAACTTTACTGAGTTGCCCAGACTGACCTTGAACCCACTGTGTGGCCCAAGCAGGACTTGAAATTCCCAAGTATTTGAGATTACAGGCTTACGCCAATAGATCTAGCACTGATGTGCTTACTTCTTCCCTTGCCACAGAAACCCTATGTGTTTAATTTGTCAGGATATGTTGCAGATAGTTTTCTTTCAAACTTTAGCTTCATCTGAGATTTGTCATTAACCTTTAGAATGTTCTGGATTTGCCCTTTATATAAAAAAATTATAGCCGGGCGATGGTGGCGCACGCCTTTAATCCCAGCACTCGGGAGGCAGAGGCAGGCGAATCTCTGTGAGTTCGAGACCAGCCTGGTCTACAAGAGCTAGTTCCAGGACAGGCTCCAAAACCACAGAGAAACCCTGCCTCGAAAAACCAAAAAAAAAAAAAAATAGTTAATGAAATTGGGGGTGGGGTTGGTGTTGAAGTGCTTTAATCCCTGTGTTCAGGGCATAAGTACCTCCTTGAAGCTTACATTGCTTTTTTTCTAAGAGGGGAAAGTAATTGAACTGTTCATTAAAACTAAAACTAATTATTTATCTGGTCATTTCCTGTTCTGAGTAAATGGATTTGAATGATTTTGACCAACTAGGGCTGCTCCATTCTGTGAAACTCACATTGTGTACTGTTGGAGGGCCTCTTTAGGGGGTAAATTTGCTTTTTCTGTGTTTGCCAGTAACGATTCCTGTCTCTTACAAAACCTTGCTTTTGGGTTGTCTCCTTCCTTAACTAGCTAATGTTAAATATCCCAGGCCATTAGTAATTTTTTCTGGTCTCTGCCCCTTCTTTTTAGTAGGTTTTCAAATTTTAAAGCTGAAGATATTATTCCCTGAGATGGAGCCTAGTGGCTTTGTGCCTGAATTTGTTGGGCCTCTCAGGGCCTGTGCTCTCAGCTTTAACAAATAAGCTGCAGTTCTCTAGAGACAGCGGGCTTGTCTGCTGATCCTGTGTTCTAGCCAGAGGAAGTAGTCTTTGAGAATGTCTCAGGAAGGGTAAGTGTGCTTATTATACTGTCTCTTATTTTCCTGTGAAGAATTTTTATTGAGTACACTGAAGATTAATAAACAGTGCCCCCAGTCTGAGTTTGGAGAGGGAGAGGCAGATTGAAAAAAATCTGACCAAAGCTAATATGTTTTTATATAATCTACTGTAAAAATACAACACTGTTTTGAAAGACAGCAGTAAGTACCTTGCTTTTTTTCCTATAGAACTCACTTTTGTTTTTGTTAGAATGTTTAAAGATTAGAATTAAGAAATAGTGGCCTAAAAGAATTTAGTGGAGTTTAAAAATTTAAAGGCATTTAAAAATAAACTGTACTTTTAGAAAGTGGGGTAAAAGATAGAAAGCAGCCTCTGATTCTGTTTCTTGACAGTGGAGGCAAAAATACCTTCAGGTGTGATTAGTCCCTCTTCTTTTTTGATTTGAAACATAAAATACTGTGTTAATTTTCATTTTTGTATTTTCTCAAATGTTTTGGAGTCTTGAGTTCTTGATTCTCCTTTTGTTACCTTTGTGATGAATGACAAGTTAGTTACCAGGTCCTGTGAGCTATTTGATTTCTAGCCTTTCCTGGGAGCTGTTCCTTTGCGCTCTTTTGTCTTGTGTGGAGTTTTGAAGTGCTTCTAGGGTCTTGCACCCATGATTTATTTAAATTCAATCAGTATTTATTATGGATAAGGTAAAATTAATTGGTCCACTTTATTGATATTCTCTCTCTTCCTCGCTCGAATTTTACTTTTGTTACTAAACTTCATTACTGAATAAAAAGAAGAACCAGGGTATAAATAATTCTGTATTATATTTTGATGTTTTATGACATTACTTGAATTTGAGAGTTTTCTTTCAAATGTGAAAGTTATAAAAAAGGACTATTTCTTAAATCTTTCATGTCTCTTGACTTCCAACACTGTTACAGATGGTAGAATGGGGATTATCCCAGATATTGGCATGTTTGCCAGATGTGTAAATAAAGTTATTTAGAAACTTAGATTTAGGATGAACTCTATTTCTAGATAGAGTTGAGATTTAGTTATTTGATTTTTTTTTTTTTTTT
>NC_022015.1:74627179-74628078 GCF_000317375.1 Microtus ochrogaster | reverse complement strand
TAGACCAGGCTGGTCTCGAACTCACAGAGATCCGCCTGCCTCTGCCTCCCGAGTGCTGGGATTAAAGGCGTGCGCCACCATCGCCCGGCTAGTCAATTGTTTTTATCATTAATGTTCACCAGTTTGTTACCTTGACATTTGTGAAATACTTCATGTGCCACAAAATGATGCTGCAAAGTATCAGACCATGTATTTGTCAGAGCAGTATAGAGATTATAATGGAGGTGAAAATTCCCTGTTACCTAGTGACATAAGGTCAATACATTATTTGTGTTTTTATGGCATGCTAGAGTAAATAAACAAATCAATTGTGCTGCCAGCTACATAAAGTAAAGATCACATAATTATGTACAGTATATGACACTTGATTATAAATAATCATATCAGTACTTTATGGATTTATTACACTATTTAACAAATTATTAATTTAGAGTGTATTTTTTCTATTTATAAAAATATTTGGTACTGGAGAAATAGAGGACAAATATTTGGTCTTCAGAATCCTTGTAAAAATCCAGGAGTGGTAGTGCATGCTTGTAATCCCAGCCCTGGAAGCCAGAGACAAGTGGATCCAGGCCCAGCTGTCCCTACTCGAGAGTTCCTGAGTAGTGAGAGACCTTGTCTTGAAAAGAAAAGAAAAAGAAAAAAAATGATGGATGGTCCCTGATTAATTATACACAAGACTGCCTTTGGCCACCATATATCCATGGGTACATGCACAATTGAATACACACATAAAGGTACACATATAAACACACACTGTTGTGGGATACTTGTACATTGTGTGAAGATATATATTGTGTGATGTAGGCATAAGTCACAAACAATGCCACAGCAGTTTGGAATTATGATTAATAGGGTATTATTTATTTAAAGGGGAAAAAACTTACAGATCACCG
>NC_022015.1:74616078-74619859 GCF_000317375.1 Microtus ochrogaster | reverse complement strand
GGCCGCTTTTTTAAAGGGAGAGAGACCACGCCCCAATGGGCTGGTATCTCAGCGGCTATAGGCTGGAGGAGCGGAAGGACCTCCCGCAACAGTGTGATTGGGTTAATAAAGAGCTGAATGGTCAATAGCTAGCCAAGAAGTATAGGTGGGACTTCCGGGGAGAGAAAGGAAGAGGAGATGAATCTAGACACCATAGTGATTTGTAACAAGTCAGACACACAGAATGGGAGCGAGGTAAAGGCCATGTGGTATAACTCAGATTAATAAAAAATATGGGTTACGTTAGCTGGTGGCCCCCAAAGATCCAGGTACAACACACACAGAGAATAAGTTTGCTGTAAAAAAAAGTAAGGTGTGTCAGTCTGTCAGCAACCTTAATAGCTCATGTTTACTTCCCTCTTGATTGCATTGAGGCCATCTACGTTTGTGTAAGTATACTAATGTTCACATAGTGTGCCCCATCATTATGGGATGAATGTTTGAGCCTGTGTAAACCCTTGGTTATTAAGACAGTTTGATATTAGTATAAGGACAGATGCAAAGATCACAGGATCAAATAGGAAATTGAGAGACCCTATGTGTAGCTATAATTTTGAGCAGCGAAACCAGGGATTTAAGTGAGATGCTAATTTGTTTGGTTTCAGGTGGTTCTTATTTGGTTTGGTTTGGTTTTTGACAGAGTCCCATGTATTTCAGGTTAGCTTCAAACTTCCTCGGTAATGTGGATAACCTTGAACTTCTGATCCTCCTGCTTCCACCTGTCCCCCACAAATGCTGGAATGTCAATCATGCAACCACTGCACCCTGTTTATGCACTCTGCCAGCTGAGCCATATCCTCAGCCTTAAGTTATTACTTTTTGTGTTTTGTTTTGTTTTGCTTTTTTTTTTTCTCTAAGGCAGGGTTTCGTTGTAGTTTTAGAGCCTGTCCTGGAACTAGCTCTTATAGACCAGGCTGGCCTCGAACTCACAGAGATCCGCCTGCCTCTGCCTCCTGAGTGCTGGGATTAAAGATGTGCACCACCACCACCTGGCTAAGTTGTTACTTTGTAAACAAACTACATCTACACATAGAATAATAAAAATAATAAAAAATGTAATATAGATCCAACTACATGTTTTTCACCTTGAATAATGAAAAGTTTTTAGTTAAAACATATAAAAGACTAAATAAATTTGGCTTCATCAAAACAAAAACTTGTCTTTTGAAAGGTTCACTAAGAAAACAAAAAGGAAAGTCACACACTGATATTTTCATATTTTTATCTGATAATACAGTGTGTTCTCACAAACCTATATCCAAAATATGTGAAAAAACCTCTTACTACATATAAGACAAACAATGCTTCTTAAAAATGGAAAAAACCACTTGAATAGGAAAAAAAAGCAAGAAATGTCAAACACTTGAAAGTTGCTTATTCATTCATCAGGGACCCGCTGGTTGAAACCACAATGAAATGCCATTGCATGGACATTAAAATGGCTAAAGTTAAAAATACTTACAGGAATATGTGTGCATCAGGTGTGACTAAGTGACAGAATGCTGACTAGCATGTGCAAGGCTCTGCTTTCCAGCCCTAACACCACAGTGGACTGACAGTGTAGAACAGCTGCTACAGCTGCTATCTCATGCACTACTAATGAGAGTGCAGGTTAACAGTCTGGAGTATCTTTTCAAGTTAAATATACCGTATCACCCTAGTCATTCCACTTTTAGATATTTGCCCCCCCCCCAAAAGAAAATATAGCCAGGCAGCATAGTGTATACCTTTAACCCCAGTATTCGGGAGGTAGAGGCAAGTGGATTTCTGTGAGTTCAAAGTCAGCCTGGTCTGCAGAGTGAGTTCCAGGACAGTCAGGGCTACACAGTATATATATGTGTGTGTTCATTGGAGATTTATATATGATGCTTTATCACAGCATTTATTTAGAATAGTCCCAGTCTGGAAACAGCCGAAATTGACAGGTTGGATAAACAGATTGTGGTCTATCTGTACAATGGAATACTTATGAATAAAAGATGTAATTATGATCTATGCATCAACATGGGTGAATGTTAGAAGTACTATGCTAAGTAAAAGAAGCCAGACGTGCAGCTTCATATGTGATTCTGTTTACTTGAGTACTGTGGTGCTAAACAGCAGAGATCAGATGCTAGGGAGACTCACTCGGTAAAGTGTTTGTAGTGCAGGTGTGAGGACCTGAGTTTCGGTCCTAGCATCCATGTAAAAGACAGGGAGAGAGACAAGCTGTTGTGCTTCAGGCTCAGTGAGAGACCATGCCTCACAGAAGTTAGATGGAGTGCTGTATTTTTTACTCTTTGCAGCCCTTTGCCCAGCTCCCAAATAAATACATGGAGACTTATTCTTACTTAGCTTGTCTTGTTTCTCACCAGCTTTTCTAACTTCAATTGTCCTGTTTCTCTTTAACTGGTTTGCCTCTGAACTTTTAACCTTTCTTTATTCTATATATCTTTCTTTCCTTCTCACTCTGTGGCTAGCTGGGTGGCTGGCCCATGGCATCCTTCTCTCCTTCTCCTTTTCCTTTTCTTGCTTTTCCTCCTTCTCCCTTCACTAGATTTCCCCTCCTATTTATTTCTCTCTGCCTGGCAGACCCACCTATTTCTCTCTCTCTGCTTAGCTATTGGCCATTCAGCTTTTTATTAGACCAGCCAGGTATTTTAGTAGGCAAAGTAACACAGCTTTGCAGGGTTAAACAAATGCAGCATAAAAGAATGCAACATGTCTTTGCATCATTAAACAGATATTCCACAACATAAACAAATGCAATACATCTTAAACTAATATTCCCCCAACAGATAGCAGGTAAGGAGGATATCTAATGTCATACACACACAGATGTGTACATATACCACACACACACATATAAAATCATAACATAAAATCAAACCCAAATCCCCAGGTGAATGGCCCCTGAGGAATGACAACATGACAGACCACCCTCCCTCCACTAACTTCATACGTGGGGAGGAAAAAAAAATCAATGATCTATGTGGTAATGTAGGGTCAGGTGCTGGGAAGGGCATTATGAAAGGACATGATTTTGTTGGATTGGAGGAACTAGTGGTAATTGTATGATTGTATACAGCTGTCAAAACTTAACAACTTTGTAGGTAATACAGTTGGGTTTTATTTATTTATTTTTTTCTGAAATGGAATTGCCAAGGCTGTCCTTGATGTTTGACCCAAGCCTTAGCTTCTTTCCCAGCTGATTTTTTAAATGGGTAATCTTCCCACCCCCCAAATCAATTAAAAATGAAACAAAACACACAAAAAACTCCACCTCACTCTTTTGTCTTTCCAACACCTCTTCCTTTATCCTAGTGGCACTGGGTGCTGCGGTGTGTCATGCAGTGTACCCCGAGTCTTTGGTGTGGTTCAAGTCTTCTGGCCTCTGGCATACCATCAACACTGGATCTTTACCGAAACTTCTCTTGGACATCTGTGTTGCCCTGAGTCATGGAGATCCTGTTGTTACTGCTCTGCAGGAGCAGTCCCTTCACTCACCCCAGCAGGCCATTGATGTGGTCGATGGTAGGATGAGCAATTGAAGGCATAGGTGTGGATCTGGGTGGTAGCTAAGCTAGTCCACTGGGCCACAGGGACTGCCCCCTCATGTGAGGTATGGAGCCTGCTCTCCTAGCCCATGCCTTAGGGGCTAGCTCTCCCATGCCTGTACTGTTGGGTGGGACCACCTCTCCTGAATGTCTGGGACAGTCAGGGCCAGTAAAAATATCAATTTCTTTTTTTTTTTTTTTCGAGA
>NC_022015.1:74613867-74615653 GCF_000317375.1 Microtus ochrogaster | reverse complement strand
AAAAAAAAAAAAAAAAAGATTTATTTTTGTGTGTGTATGTGTATGTATGTATGTATGTATGTATGTGTGTATGTGTGTGTGTGTGTCTGTGTCTGCCATATGTGTCTAGGTGCCCACGGAGAACAGAAGAAGGCATGACAGATTCCCTGGAACTGCAGTTACAGTGGTTATAGGCCATCTGATAAGGATGTTGGAAACTGAACTCAGGTCTTCTGGTGCTGCAAGAGTAGCATGTGTTACCATTTATAAAGGTGGTGGGGGACTATCCCATGACGGGTGGTAGCGGGTCACCTGAGGCCTCGATGGGTCCCTTGGCACGTGGCCTGAGGCCTCAGCCAGCGACAGACAGATATGCTATACAGAGAGAGTTTGGGTATAGAGTTTATTTAGTGGGTTACCAAAAACATGCCTCTGTGCAAAACACACATGTAACACAGTCAGTAAGAGGAATTTAGAGACAAAAACGTAAGTAAACTATGAGAGTAGGCAAGGAATACCTCAGTAACCATGGCAAGTTGTTTATTTAACCTGCCCTTAGCCAAGATGTTGGTGAGGTCATCTGACCTACTCTTAGTCAGAATTCCAGTGGTCACATGTTGTATGGAGGAATCACGTTTTCATAGCTGTGGTGGGAATTTTAAACAGATACAAATAACAAGAGAGACATAGAGGCTGTGTAGAACATACATTTAAAACGGAATCACATCCATGGGGCCACACCCATTACATATTCTTTCATACATGAAGTAAACAGGAAAATTACTTAGCAGCGCCAGCCGCCACATGCCAGCTGTTGTGGGGAGTGAGGACTTGGAGTGGAACAGCTGCTCATATCTGGGCCAGTTTTGCTGGTTACTGCAGAACCAGTAGCTGTAGCAGGAGCAGAGACAGAATAGAAGGAATAGGAGCAAGAAAAAAGAGCCTTTACTGGCGGGTGGGGGTGGGGCTGCCCAGTGAAAGGAAAAGTGGATTAGCGAGAGCGCCTGGGACACTGACAGTGCAGAGCATGGCTGCCTAGAAATGTTTTAATTTGCCTGTTTGCTGGTAGAAATTGGAAGCTACCACTTTAGGTTATTATTTAAGGGGTAGTAGGTCATTTGTTAGTGCAAAGGTGGATAAGGTTAGGAATCTGTAAGCAAGACAGTTTTAGGGGATGTAGAAAACATACCAGGGGGAGGTTGCGCAGATAGTTTTAGGTGTATTCCCCAAGGCAAGAGTGTGAGAAAGACAAGGACCCAAGGGCTGTTAACCAATCCGAGATTTGTCAGTACAGGAATTGGACACCGGATAGGACCACTCTGAGTGGTCTGAGAGAGGACAGAAGTCCGAGTGGCGAGGAGCCAAATCTCAGTCCTAAGTCGTGGGGAATAACCAGAGATGAATGTCAGTGGAAGCTGATTTGGAGACGGGGACCTTACCAATCCCAGCGATGGAGTTGGCACAGGATGTTGGAAAGCCTTCCAAGTCCACGGTTCCCACGTGTCCTTAGCCAGCCCGCCTGTGGGCACGAGGGAATGTGGAGAGGGAGAGAGTAAGAGACAGCTTGGCCGAGTCACCGGAGCCAATGTATTATTTATAAAGAGGTGATGGCGGGTCCCTTGGTAGGTGACAGACAGGCCATGCAGAGAGAGTTTTGGTATAGAGTTTCTTTAGTGGGTTATGGAGGGGGAAGGGGAGAATGGCGAGAGAAGAGAGGCAGAAGCTGCCTCTCCAGAAAAAGGGCAGAGAGAGAGAGAGAGAGAGAGAGAGAGAGAGAGAGAGAGAGAGAGAGAGAGGAGAGGGAGAG
>NC_022015.1:74600115-74613712 GCF_000317375.1 Microtus ochrogaster | reverse complement strand
TGTCCTGGAACTAGCTCTTGTAGACCAGGCTGGTCTCGAACTCACAGAGATCCGCCTGCCTCTGCCTCCCAAGTGCTGGGACTAAAGGCCTGCGCCACCACCGCCCGGCTAACAGCATGTATTCTTAACTGTTGAGGCATCTATGAGACTCCCAAATGTTTTTCAAAGAAAGTAGTAGGTATGCAGGAACTTGAATTATGACCAAAGTGGATGGTTATAGTTAATAGCATAAACAAAGCCTCAGGGCATGTTTAGGAAATAGCAAACAGTTTGCTAAATAAAACAATAACTAATAAAGTAATGACAGGAAAGGGTACATGGTGTGAATGATACAAGATCAAACTGATTTTAACATAATAGAAGGTTTCAACTCCTTAAAAAGCTAAGAGTTGGTGATTTATTAGTTGGGTAGCTTTGAGCATTGACTAAAGATAATTTGAAAAGAGTAGTGTGTTAGAGCTGGGCTTTAGAACTGCACTTCTCAGGCTGTCCTGGGAGGACTAACTTTTAACATTGTTTCCCATTCTATTTCCAGTTGGTAATATTTATAAACTATAGTAAAAAACAAATTACATACAGACAGAAAACATTTTGTTCTTTTGTTTTTTTTTGAAGTAGGTTCTCACTTGTAGCTCAGGTTATCCTCAGTTGTTCAAAAGTTCTGGTATTATAGGCACTTTTTACTACTATATTCAGCAAAAAATATTTTTCTATAAAATTATTACAAAAGTCTCTAAGTAACTGAAACTTCTGTATAATGTCGTGGATGAGTGAAATATTTATAGATAAGCATTGGTTTCAAGCAGCCCTGCCGGTTTCAGAGTCGTTAGCTTCAGTGTGAGGACAAAACAGTGAGCAATGGCTTCTGGAGAGTTAGGGCCTTGGTGAATTGTTGGCGCAGAGTGGAGTGAAAGGCACTTGGAAAGGTAAACAGCGGGTGGAGGCAGCAGGCTGTGGCTGTAGGATTGAGTGCAGGAATGCTGTGGCAGAAGCAGGAACTGATTTGGGGAGAAAAGCTGCTAAATTGTTTTCATTAAAAAAAAATCTACCTTTATAGCATTTTTCTTTTCTTTTTTTCTGTTTTTGTCTCACTCTGTTGCTCAGGCTGGCTTCAAATTGTGGCAGTTCTCTTGTCTATGCCTCCTAAGTGCTGGAGTTGCAATTTAACGCTAATTTATTATAGTTTATAATTTTAATTTGCCTACTCAGATGCACTTGGAATCTTGTCTTGCCGAGCAGTCTGAGTCCTTGCTGACAAGAGCCCACAGCGAGAACAGATGTCCAGGAACGTTTCACAGCCGAGTCCTTGCTCATCTGTTGCTGCAGTAGCTGTTGTTGGGCCCGTGGCCAGGAAACTGTGACTCTTAGGCAAAGGGAGGAGTTACAGATAAAGTTCGCCATTGCCAGAGAGAGTATCCAAGTGGATTTGTGTGGAGCAACAGTGATATCCAATGACAAGTTAAATTAGACGCAGAGGTGTTTTCTCCCACACTGTCTCAGAAGATACATGTCTTTTTGAAGTTAGGTTAAAGTCACACACACTAAAGAATCCTAATTTTAAGAAGAATTTTGTTATGTGTCTTCAGGAACTACTTTACCCAGATAGTTTCAGTTTGCACAACGGCAACCATTGACAGATGAGGTAATTCTGCTTTCAATTAGAGTCAATCCAAAGCCAGTAGAGTTTGCTGTTTACAGAATTTCGAATATAGTAAGTTGCATGTTTATGTTAAGTCTGAGACTTTTAGATTCCTATTCTTAAAGCACATTAGTATAATCATTTTATTTCTTGCAGTTAATATCTGTATATGAATGGCATTTCTTCAAGTTTTGTTTGTTTTTTTTTTTTTTTACTTCACTGCTGTGGAATGTGATAGTAAATACTGCTAAGCATGTTTTGTTGAAGTCTGTTAGTTTCACAGTGTTTCTGTGTACCTCCCAGAGTTTGTTTCTCCTGGTAATGCTCAGATCTTCAACTCACAAGTGTCTTATCTATGGGAATTTCTGGCTGGTAGTTACGATTGGATGCTTAGTATAGCTGTAAGTTTTTGTGTGGTAATTAAACATTTTAAAACTTGCTTTTAATTTTTACAGATGTGTTCATGCTCTTGAATGTAGGTAGAATTATTCTTCCAGTTAATAATTTAGTAAAAAGAACACAGTAAACTGGCATTGGAGGATCTGTAGAAAGGTCTTGGAACTTAGAAAATTTTGATTAATCTTTTGTTTTGAAATATGTATGTCAGTGAGCTAATCTTTTCATTGATACCTTATAGTTGGCATAACATCTTACACTTGGTTAAGTTTATAAGCTCAGTGGAGAGTGTCATCGGTTTCAGGCTGAGAGATAAGCATCTGTTGACTGTGCGGAGACATGGTAGGAAGCTTTAAGGTTTCTCCTGTGCCAGAGTCAAGGTTTCTCTTTCAGCAGTTGGGTGTTTAGCATCTTGGTAAACCTTAGCGTGTATGTGCAGTCCCTGTATTTGGCTTAGTACTCTGTGGCATAGCTGTTCCTTTGGTTAGTTATTACAGCTTTGCTTCTGCAGCAAATTAGATTTCATTTTATATAGCTCCTCCCTTTAGGGAAAGAAAAGGAAGGAGGTTTTCACACCAGGGTCATAGCAGAAATGAGGAGGGAATAGGAGTGGTTCTCTAAGTTCCGGAGCTGGTTCTGTGAAGTAGAGTACTTGTTTTGAGTGAAAAGAGAAAGGATATTTGATGAAAGTTTTTCATAAATGATTGCTTCCTAATTAAAGTGTCTTATTAATATATTGTGTGCACGTTTGTGCAGATGTGTGTATGTGTGGGGATGCATGCCACTGCAGGCAGTTGGGGAGGTCAAAGGACAACTGAGAGCCTTCTTTGATGATGTTCCTAAGATTGAGCTTAGATTTTTAGGCTTTACAGCAGGTGCTTTTGCCCATCTGCCAGATCAGATTTCCTAATTTTAAGAACATATAAACTTTTGTAGCTCTGTTGACCCTCAAAAGACATTTACCAGGAAGTAGAAAAAGACAAGGTTTCCTGAGTAAATTGGGAACATGGGGACCTTGGGAGAGGGTTGAAGGGGAGGGGAGAAGCAGGAGGGGAGCAGAGAAAAATGTAGAGATCAATAAAAATTAAAAAAAAAGGACATTTACCATGGTATATGTCATGTGAGATCTGTGTTGTAGCCTATATCCAATGAATGTGTTAATTGAGTAGGTAATGTGTTTGGTTAAGTCAAAGAGGAATGAGAAATATGACTTTATGGATATTCAGCAATGATTATTTTGGTAAAAGCAGATTTTCATATTCCTGAATATGTCACTTCCAGAGGTTAACAAGGATGTGCTGTTCTTGCTGTCTTTTGAAAATGCGTGTGCTTTTGAGATTTCCATGGCGGTGCCTATTGCAGCCTGACTCTAAAACCAGCTAACGTCTTTCTTCTATCAAAATTGAAACCACTTTTTAAAAATTATGTGGTTCTCTATCTCTTTCTTAGAATATGTACTGTGAAAAAAAAGTCTTGCTCAGTTCCCTCCTGCGTATATCCCCTTAGGATATTTTAGGCGTGCCAGCTGTTAAGGCTCTGAGCAAAGATTTATTCAGTTGGCCCCTTTGCTGGACTTGAGCCTGTGTGAAGAGCCCCAGCATTAGTAGTAGCTCTTAGTTTTTAGAGTTACAACCATTATTTTGTGTCTTTCACCTCTGTTGTTTTCAAAGGATTTATGTAGTTGGGGATCATCAGTAATGAAGGAGATTTTGTTATCAGTGAAAAAGCAAGGTAGAATTTGGGAGGATCACTGTGGTGCTTGGAGTTAAGTTCTTGTTTTTGTTGTTGTTTTAAGGTCTGTAGCTCGGTGATAGAGTGCTTGGTGTGCAAGCCCTGCGTTTGCTTTCCTAGCACTTCAAAATAAAAACATGAAACTAACAAAAAGGTTTGGGTAGGTATCATTTCTCCTCTAGTTCTTTTTTCTTTCTACTGTTAATATTCTTTTTCTTCGCTTACCATACATAAGTCAAGATGAAATAAATACTGATGTTCAAAAAACTTGTTTTTTTTTTTCTTTTTTCACTGTATAGTTGGGGATGACCTTGAACTTTTGTTCATCCTGTTTCCACCTGGGACTACAGGTGTATGCTTCCGCACCTGGTTGTCCGTAATGCAGGGGATTGAACCTAGGGCGGGTTTGCATGCTACGTTCCGCAGACCTTGGGGAGTATTTTGTTTTGTTTCCATTTTAGAGGGTTACACCATATATCCTAGACTGACTTGAACATGAAATTGGCCTGCCACGGCCTTTTAAATGCTCCTTCACACCTGCCTTACTTCTTTATTATTTATTTACTTGGGTTTGTTTTCTTTTGAGACGGTCTACATGTAGCTCAAGCTGGCCTGGAATATGTGATTTTCCTGCCTTAGACTCTCTCTCGTCTGCTAGGGTTATAGGAATGCATCATCATATCCAGCTATTTATTTATATTTTATTTTATTTTACTCTTTGGTTTTTTTGAGACAGGATTTTTCTGTAGCTTTAGAGCCTTTCCTCAAACTCACAGAGATTCGCTTGCCTCTGCCTCCTGAATGCTGGGTTTAAAGGTGTGCACCACCACCACCTAGCCAGCTGTTTATTTTTTGTTTTGTCCCCTCTTGCTTTGAATCCTGGGCTCCAATGTTCCTTCTTCCTTAGCATTTTGATTACTTCAGCACTGGGCTTACCTTATCCCTGGGCCTACCTTACTGCTGGGCCAAATTGCTAAAAGTCTCCTCCTACCCCCTCTTATCTAAATGGAACAGATAAATAGCAGAAAAGAAAACCCAGTTAAAAAATAGGCAAAGGACCTAAATAGACTTTTCGCTCAGAAAGACATATAAATTGCCAACTGATATGTGAAAAGGTATTCAAAATTATAGACCATCTAATCACCAGGGAGGTCCAAATTAGCATCATAATTAGATATACAAGGGTGTTGCTTAAATTGTTATAGCCAAAGTGGAAAATAACACCAAGTTCCCAAAGAAATTAAAGTAATTTAAGTAAGTACCTTATGAACCAGCAGTGCCTTAAAAGGGAGCTTCTAGTATTTGCAATGACAGAGATAAACTTAAATGACATTAAAGTACAGGAAGAAATACAGCACAATATCACTTACACGTGAAATTTAAGAAGAAGTTATATAGATAGATATAGAGGATAAACTAGTGGCTGGGAGTGAGATACAGTTACCTTGGAGTCATTTGTCGAAGATTTCTAAGTACATGATGAGCATCGCAGTGGTCTGGTGTACTCGAAACCGCAAAGGAGAGAGGAGGGAAGCGCTGGACCCCCGTAGTCACTGTGTGTATGTAGCATTAAGTCATCATGCTAACACCTTAAATAATGCAGTAATATAAAGTCAGCTGGGAAAATAAGGAGACAGTATAGAATAATAATTTCATTAAACTTCAATGTTAATCAAGATACAACTTTCTTATTTTTTTTCACAGGGTGTTTGTGAACCGAAGTTTAGCCATGGAAAAAATAAAGTGTTTTGGTTTTGATATGGATTATACCCTTGCTGGTGAGTAATGGTTTTTTATTTCTTAAGAATTGCTGGTTTTGATTCAATATAGTGGGTCCACAGGCAGTTCAGTAATCACTTGTCCGTGTAATTAATCATTTATTTGGCTGCAAGAAGCTTTTGTTGGATTGTCCTTCCATTGAGATATATGAACACTGAAGATACTCAGTATTCTTGAGACTTGTTTTCTGAACTTGTACGGATAGTTAGAAAAAGTCCTAATGTTTCTTTAAAACTCTTATAAAAATCTTTTTAGGGCTGGAGAGATGGCTCAGTGGTTAAGAGCATTGCCTGCTCTTCCAAAGGTCCTGAGTTCAATTCCCAGCAACCACATGGTGGCTCACAACCATCTGTAATGAGTTCTGGTGCCCTCTTCTGACCTGCAGACATACACACAGACAGAATATTGTATACGTAATAAATAAATAAGTATTTTTTTAAAAAAAATCTTTTTAGTAAACTTATAGATTAATGAATACATTAATGTGTGTATTTGGGCATTTTTGGCTCTTATTCTTTCAAGCTGTTCTTCAAAAGTAGAAGAATTTTTTGAGACAAGTATCACACTATACTCCAAGAAGACCTGGAATTCATATGGGCTGGCTTGGACCTGGCATGGATCTTTTACATCTGCTTCCAGGTGCTGGGTTTATAGGCATGTGGCAGTGCCCAGCTTAAAGATGAATTTCTGGATTTCTCACTCTGCTATAAAGTTAATTATTGAAGTTTTTAGTATTTTATTTTTATGGATCAGGGTGGGGGTTGTAAATGCTTGGATTGCAAGCATGAGCCACCACACCCAGCCACAGAGTGTTTTGTTTCTTACCCCATTTCCATGTTTGTTTGATTGTGGTGTTAGGAATCAATGCTTCAACCCTCCAGCATCATAACGATTTACTCTTTTTTTAAAAGAAGATTGATTTTATTTTTAGTGATGTGTGCACATGTGTGTGGGGAGGTGTGCACATGAAAGCAGGTGACCACCAAGGCCGGAAGAGGGGGTCAGACCCCTTAGACTTGGAGTTACTGTGCTTGTGAACCTCCTGCCTCGGGTGGCAGTAACTGAAGTCAGGTCCTTTGAAAGAACAGCGCACACTCACCTGTTTAGCCATCTATCTCTCTACCCCATTAACAGTTTATTCTTAGACAGATAGGCCATGTGTTCATTTCCATCAAAATGGTTGCATGAGCTTTGCTCTTTATTACAATCTCCTTAAAGACGAACACTGTGCTCTTTCTTCCTTCTGTCTCTGAGATATAGCTGAAATAATCAGTGTATTAGGCTATAGTTTCATCTCCTCAGAACTTAAAATTTTTTTTGACGGCATCATCAGTATATCCTTTACGTTAAGTAGTAGTAGGTCTGATGTATCGGTTGAGCACCTGTATATATGTTTAACACATACAAGTGCTATTATGATACTCAAACGAATCTTTCAGAAATTCATTTTAAAAATTGCTTTTAGCCAGATATGGCAGTGTGCACTGGAGCCTCAGCACACAGGAAGCCATGATTGAAGGACTGCGTCCATCATGTGCAGGGGCAGCCTAGCGAGAGCCCTCTGTAAAACAGTGAGATAGACAGAACCCTAGAATGTAAAGCTTGCTTTCCTGAATGTTGTCATTAAAAGTAACTGAGTCACTTTTGACACTGCTAAAACACACAAAAACACAACAAAAAAAACCCATAAAGAAGACTTTTTATTAGAAAAATGTTCCATGAAATACAGTGATAAAATAGAAGAGGTATGCGTTGTTTGTCTATGCCTGTCTTTGAGGTTTGAGTGTTTGGGATAAATACTTTTGGTATGTATGTATGTAGTTAGTTATTTTGAGGCAGGGTGGCCTTGAATTTATTATCTCTCCTCAGCTTTCTTAGTGTTGGCCTGCTTGGTGTGAGTCTTTGTTCATTACGAATCATTCCCTGTGCAATTCTGACATCTGCTAAATTCCCTCACAGCATTAAAAATTTTGTTTCTGTGTATGGGTGTTTTGCCTGTATGTGTCTCTGTACTCCATGTGTGCCTGGTGTGTAGGGAGGCCAGAAGAAGGCATCGGATACCCTGGAACAAGAGTTAACACACTGTTGTGAGCTTCCAGGTGACTGCTAGAAATCAAACTTGGTGCTCCTAACCTCTGTAACCTCTAAGCCATCCTAGCACATCCCCTTCCCCAGAGGACTTTATAATATAGTTGAAGGGCTTGTTTGCTTGCCTTTAAGACAGTGTCTCACTGTATGTCCTAGAATTCAGTACACTGGGACGTCATTAGCTTTCAGCTTTGTGTGCAGTTCAAGCTGGACTTGGGCTTGTCGCAAACTCCCCTGCCTCTGCCTCCTGAGAGCTGTAGCTTTGGATAATCTACTTACTGGCTTGTAAGTGTCTCAAGGTCAAGGGTTTTCCTTTTCTGTATTTTATGTTTAGTGTTAAAGTGTTATATGGTAGCTGCTAAATCCATACTAACTTTAGGTTCATGTATTCTAGTCTTCCCTCTAGTCCAGTGATTCTTAACCTCTGGGTCATAACCCCTTTGGGGATTGCATAGCAGATATCATGCATATCAGATATTTACACTGTAATTCACAACAATAGCAAAATTACAGTTATGAAGTAGCAATGAAATAATTTTATGGTTGGGGGTCACCATAGCAAGAGGAACTGCATTAAAGGGTCACAGCTTTAAGAAGGTTGAGAACCACTGTTCTAATCTATTTGAATACCCACATTTTGTGTTTTTTTTTTTTTTTGAGACAGGGTTTCGCTGTGGCTTTGTGGCTTTGGAGCCTGTCCTGGAACTAGCTCTGTAGACCAGGCTGGTCTCGAACTCACAGAGATCCTCCTGCCTCTGCCTCCCGAGTGCTGGGATTAAAGGCGTGCGCCACCAACACCTGGCTCACATTTTGTTTTTTTAAAAAATTTTCCTGATAAGACAAGTTGTAATCCTAGTACTGGAGAGGTGGAGAAAGGGGGATCCATGGGGCTCACTGGTCAGCCAGCCTTGCCAGATAGTCAAGCTCTTGTCTTATAGAGCAAAGTTAGAGGTGCTTCTGTCCCTTCATGTTCTACTCCAAGGCCTACATGGAAACTCAGCCTACAGATGTAGCCCCTCCAAGCTCCAGGTTGCTGACAGGCAGACCTTGGAGCCTTGCTTTTAGGGTAGGGAGTGTGGCACCAGTGTGGACCCAGCATGTAGGTGCTGGGGATCTTTGATGAACCCCAAGGCTTTGAAGATCCACAGCAAAGCTCCTCGTCCAAAGAATCCAGGATAAAAGTGAAAAGTGTTCTGTGTTTGAACAAACTGGAAAAAATCCAAATAAAAGTCAGTTTGAAGAAAAATATTTCACCTTGACTCACTTTCTGTCATATCTGAAAACCATGGAAAGACAAAGGATCTTGGAGGGCCAATCTCTCAACAAAGATAGCAGTTTTCTTATTTCAAATAAAAAGGAGACAAAGTGTGCATAAACATTGGTTCAGTTTTCTCCAGTACCAAGTACAGCGTCTGTATAGACACAGATTTTTTTTTCCTATCCACAGCGTGTTATCAGATGCCTTGTCATGAGGAGTAAAGATTCTTCACATTGATGTCATTAGATAATACACTGAATAAAGTCAGAATTGTGTGAACTCAGCTACTTCTGTAAGAGATGCAGGGACAAGCTGGTGTTGGGACGCAGAAGCACGGGTCCCTTTTTAAAGTCGATGTGAGCCAGTCGTACAGCCCTGTCTGCCTTTATGAACTGTCTATCCAGAAGCCAGTCCATTTGATGAGATAAACCATCCAGTGTCCGAAAGCCAGCAGGCTAAATTCAGAATTAATGCAGCTGACAGTAAATACAGTGGAACCCCAGCTTAACTTCAGTTGAAGGAAAAGAGAAAAAAGAGATCATGAATGTTGCTTACAGAAATTTGAAGATCTTGAAACTGTAAATGTAATTTTGTTCTTGGGATTGATATTTTAAAAGTCTTAATAATGTTTTTATGTTTCAATCTTACCTTACTATTCTAATTGTAGTTTGTGACATAATTATAAATACTATACTCTTTGATAGTGGTTCAGTCGGTAAAGTGCTGTCTCCAACCCCAAGTTAGAATGTCCAGGATTGAATTCAGTAGTTTCTATTAGTGATTCCAGCTTTTTGGGGATTAGGGTGGGGATGGGGGAAATGAGATCTCCAGAGCTCATTGGATAGCCAGCCTAGCCAATAAGTGAGACCTTGCTCTTCTCATAAAGGTGCTTGCCAGGCAAACTTAGAGGTCTGAGTTCAATTTCTGGAACCTCCGTAAAGGTGGAGGAGAAAGTGGACTCCACAGAGTTATCCTCTTACACGCACAGATGTGCAGTCACAGGGCCCCCAATAATATAATTACACAAAAAAGTGGAGAGGAAGACACCTAATATCATTCCTCTGACCTCCATATGTGCATCATGTGCACATGTGCACACATATACAACACACACTAGACATCTACTCACACCAAAAACAAGTTAATAAAATTTGAAAATAAATATAAACAAAGTAGATGGTTCTTGAGGAACATTACCCAAGGTTGACTTTTGGCCTCTATAAACACACACACACACACACACACATGCCTGTACTTGTATCTGTTCATACCCACAACTTGTATGCACATGAACACAGACACACACCAGACAGACTGACCACTGGAATTTTTATTGGAATTACCTTAGTTTTGAGATAAGTTTGTCAAGAATTCATATCTTAGATGTTTTGTGTTTAGTATACACACATGCTAAATCTTTTTATTTACCTAATCTTCATAGCATCTCTAGATGGCTTGTGACTTTCAAACTGTTTTATTTTATGTGTATTGTATGTGTGCCTCGTGCCAGCAGAGATCACAAAAGTATGTCAGAGCCCCTGGGGAACTGGAGTTACAGAGTTGTGAGCTGCCGTGTGGGTGCTGGGAACTGATCCCAGGTCCTTTGCAAGTGGATCCCGTGCTCTTAACTGCTGAACCATCTCTCCAGTCCTCAGTTTGTGGTTTTTGATATAATGGCATTTCTACGTTGTGAAATTTATTTATTGTAGATTATTAATATATTTTGTTATTGAGACAGGTCTCACTGTATCAGCCTTGGCTGGCCTTGAACTTACAGAAACCACCTGTCTTTGCCTCCCAGATGTTAGGATTAATAGCATGGTTCACCACATTCAACACAAACTTTTGTAGTAATAAGAGCGACGGGGCTGCGTCCCCAGCACCCCAGCCGCCTGCTAGCTTATGCCCCGAAATAACAACACACAAATTGTATTCATTTAAACACTGCTTGGCCCTTTAGCTCTAGCCCTTACTGGCTAATTCTGATATCCCGATCAACCCATCTCTAATAATCTGTGAGCACCGGTCTTAGTGAGCACCGGTCTTACCGGGAAGATTCTAGCCTACGTCCATCCTGGGTCGGAGCTTCATCACGTGTGTCTGCCCAGGAGCGGGGCATGGCATCTCTGCTCCAGAGTGCAGAGCTGTCGAGTCTGAGCTCACTTCCTCTTCCTCCCAGCATTCTGTTCTGTTTACTCCTCCCACCTATGAGGGCCAGCCAAGCAGTTTCTTTATTTTTTTAACCAATGACCTTCCTCCATCAAACTTTATTGTAAAATTTCATTTTCTGGTTTTTGTTGGCATTTAAAATACAGCTTTGTCTATTACCTTGTCTGATAGAAGTCATTCAGTAAACATTTGATTGTTTATTAGGAGGTAAAGGAAAAAACCAATTTATTGTTTTTATCTAAAATAAAAAGGTTAAACATTCTATTTACATCTGTAAACAGTTTTGTTTCCCATTGTGGTGGCTAGAAAGTCTCTCTAGCAGTAGATGTGGTTGTATTTATACACACGTGCACACACACACACACACACACACAGTTCAGAAGCCTTTTTTTTTCTTTTTTTTAAATTTTTCGAGACAGGGTTTCTCTGTGCAATAGTCCTAGCTATCCTGGTACTAGCTCTTGTAGACCAGGCTGGCCTTGAACTCACAGAGATGCCTCTGCCTTCCAAGAGCACTGGGATTAGAGGTGTGTGCTGCCACCACCCAGCTAGTTCAGAAGTCTTAAGAGAATAGGACAATATTTGGGGCTGAGGTTGTTATTTGTATTTATTTAGTTCCTTCATAAATATAGATGGACACATTGACTCTTAGCTTATAACTATGAAAATGGAATGGCGCATTCCTTAATCCCAGCACTCAGGAGACAGAGGCAGGAGAATCTCAGTGAGTTTGAGGCCAGCCTGGACTACAGAGTGAGTCCCAAGACTGCCAGGGCTATATAGGAAGACCCTGTCTAAAAAACAAAACAAACAAAACTGTGAAAATTGTTATTTCTAATCTGGTTCCTCTTGGAAGCCACTTTGGTCTCCCTCCCCCCTGTAATGTAGAAGTCTGAAGGTTTTGTTTTTTTGTTATTTTGGTTTTGGTTTGGTTTCACCTTCTCATTCTTAGGCACTATGATTGACAGGATGCTATATACTCCCCAGACCTGTATCCCTAGATCTAACTTGTTTACCTTCTGAGCCATTTCCATCAGTCCAGTGATAAACACCTTATTTGCTTTTGTTAGAACAGATGGATACCATGGCTCTTATCCAGTCTCCACCAACTCTCTTGAGAAATTATCAGGCAGACAAGAACTAACATCTGTAAGTCATGTACCTGTAGTAGGAAATGTTCTTTATGAACAGTGTGCCTTTAATCATAGTAGTTCCTTGAGCTCGGGGTCACTGGGAATGTTTACAAAGAAAGCCAAGTCAAGACATAGGATGGCATACACATAATACAGGAAAAAAGAAATATCTTTACTTTCCATTTACGCTCATGGCCAAGACCCATAAAGCAAAGACAGGTTAGCAAGAAAAAACATTGTTTTGTGTTCTGTGACATAGACCTTCCAAGGAAACAAAGACCCTGAGATATGAGAGGACTTGTGTGTTTTCATGCTAGGATTTGTGATAAAGTAGGCAGTCACGGGAAGTATGACTGGACAAGGGTATGTTCAGATTCTTCCTGCATCTTCAGAGAGAAAGATATTTCTTTCTCTTCCTTGGTGGTCTAGCAGAGTGGTGGTATTTCCTAATGTTTATGAATTCACTAGCCCTGGGAAGATGGCTAGGTTTTTCATACCAGGTATGATTTTCCTCCTGTTGAATGGGCTTAAGGCCAATTAAACAGCAGTTGGTTACACTCACTACCTAGCCATGCTGGTGACTGCTGTGGTTCACATTGTGACAGCTGGGGAGGGCTGTTTACTTGCTTCCTTCCCTTGATAGCTTATGTAGTGTTTTTCTAGTACTATGGACAAAAGAGGTTTCAGATCCTGACCAGCATGAGTTATTTGAGTCTTGTGTTTTAAGCGTTCAATGTCTTCAGCAATAGGGGCCGCCCTCAACCCCTGAGAGGCAGCCAAGGCATTAGTAGTCTCTGTTGCTTTGAGAGTCATTTGGACTATCCCAACCAATCTTTTAAAAGGAGGTTTCTCCTACTTAGTTTGGGAGTTTTGTAAGTTTATAGTTCTGAGGCGGGGGGGGGGGCATTGTCAGCCCAAATAATTTAACTTCCTTTAAGATCACACAGACATTTATTAATTCTTTGAGAATTTAATATACTGTATTTTGATCATACCCACCCCACAACTTCTCCTATCTCTTCTAGCTTTATCTCCAACATTCTCCTTACCACTTCTTAAAAAAACAACCCAGTGAATCCAGTCTGTGCTGCCTGTGTACTCATGAGTGTGTACTGGAGTGTGGTAAACCTATCAGATGCCACACTATTAAAGAAAACTGACTCTACCTATGCCAGAAGCCATTAACAGTCAATAGCTTCTCAGATTGGGGGCTAGTGAGCCCATCTTCTACATGCTGGAATGTTGACTGTTTAGCTCAACATTTTCTTTTTTTTTTAAACTTTTTTTTTTATTGAGAAAAGGAGAAAAAAAAAAGACAAGTTTCCACTTCCTCCCAGCCTCCCATTTCCCTCCCCCTCCTCCCCCCTTCTCCCCCTCCTCCCACCCTTTTCCCCCTCCCCCCAC
>NC_022015.1:74578327-74599440 GCF_000317375.1 Microtus ochrogaster | reverse complement strand
AGGCGATGTCCCCAGTTAGTTCCTTGGGCAGCTGAGGATAGGGAACCTGAAATGACCCTATCCTATAGCAATACTGACAAATATCTTGCATATCATCATAGAACCTTCATCTGGTGATGGATGGAGATAGAGACAGAGGCTCAACATTTTCTTAGAAATAATCTTAAAGGAATAGTCTCACCATATAGCTTCTTTCAGATATTTTAAGTACTAAGATAAAATTGTGTATATTTTCCTTTAAAAAGAAATCTCAGGGAGAGGCTAGTGTCTTAGTCACTGTTTTAATTCTGTGAAGAGACACCATGACTAAGGCAAGACATATGAAAGAAAGCATTTAATTGAGGACTTGCTTACAGTTTCAGAGGTTTGGTCCATGATCATCATGGCGGGGAGCATGGCAGCCTATAAGCAAGTACCGGAACAGTAGCTAAGATCCAGCTACATCTTGATCTATGTGCGGGGATGGGGGTGGGAAGGACGAAGAGTGGGCGAGCACGTGTCCAAGTCCACTTCCAGTGACACACTTTCTCCAACAAGGCCACGCTCCTAGTCCTTCTAATCCTCTCAAATAGTGGTGCTCCCTGGAGACTAAGCATTCAAATATATGAGCCTATGGGGGCCATTTTTATTCAGACCATCCCAGCTAGAAACTACACAATTTGAGCTATTGCCCTCATCTATTTATATGCCCTATCATTAAGCTACCTTGGTTGAAATCCAGTTATCTCAAACCTAAGTACTTTAAAGTACTTCCCTTAGCATGGAGAGAAGCATCAGAATAGAACTATTGAAGAGTATCAGGGAAGACATTAAGAAGAACTAGCCCCTGATAATCCTGCTGCTAGCAGAAGCATCTCGGGACTGTTGATCTTCACCCTCTAATAAACACATAGCAGGTGCATTCTGATTTTATATTATTGTTACTGGAATAAACTCAACTTTCTTGACATTTAAATGAACATTTTTATTCTCGTGGCTTGTTTACTTGGACTGGAGTCCAGGGCACCCATCATGTTTCTGTCAGCAGTTGTAGATCCTCACCAGACTCCCCGGCAGCAGAGGCCTGTAAAGTGAGGAGGGCACAGTCGAGAGGAGATGCTCAAGTCACGGTGCTCTTCCCCCCTTTGGGTGCTGATACATAAAACTTAGTAATTTAAGTTTTTCTGCCGTTGTGGGACAGTGATAAGGTCTCTCCAGGCCAGCCTCAAACTCCTTATATGTCCGAGGATGGACCTTGAACTTCTGCTTCTGCCTCTGCCCAGTGTTCAGATCACAGGCTCCCTCTGTTACTCGGAGTGTTTTGTGTGTCAGTCTTACGTAGATATCAGATTCAGATGAACATGCTTGGTATGGCGTTGCAGTGGCTGACCAAGATTCTTTTACTTAAACCTTCCAGGATGCTTTGTGGTTTCTGAAGAGTGGACTTACTTCCATCTGTATTTCTAGCTTACGTACATGAGTTTTATTAAAGACTCTTTGAAGGATATAATAAAAACATTCCAAGAACTAGGATAAGTTTATGGAGCCAGTACTTAACACTTTCTGTTCTTTTCTCCTGTGTACCTGAGCATTTTATACATGACCATGGTACACATAGGTCTATCAAATAGGGATACAGACCATTTACTGACAATGAATAATAAAATAAATAATAATGATATTTTTAATAATAAAAGTTATTTTAAAACACTTATTTGTATACATTTATTAAAGGCAGGCAAATTTGTATTGCTAGTGAGAGATGTGCTCATAATTCTTACATGAAAAAGTTAAATCTCAGTTGGATTTCTGTCTATCTATCATCTGTCTGTCTGACTATCTATCTATCTACTTATTTTGGGTCTCACACTGTAGTTCTTGTTGGCCTGGAACTTCTTTTGTAGACCAGGCTAGCCTTGAAGCTCATAGAGATCTGCCTGCTTCTGCATTCTGGGTGTTGGGTTTCAAGGCATGTGTCCTGTCTGATCTTGGCTGAATATTTAATGTGTAATATATAGAACATCTTCACCATTTCACATGCTCGCCCTCCTTCTGTGTGACCGGGACCCAGGTGAGTCTGGATATCAGGGCTCTCATCAGGTCAGCTCTGTCAGCATCAGTTCCCTTCGTCAGCCCTGATAAAGCACACTCAGTGGAAAGGGACACTTTTCTGGGCTGAGTTAGTTGGCTTCTTTTCTGCCCTATCTGTACTTTCTAAAGAGAGTTAGAAATACCTGTTTGAGTACCTTGTAGTGTAGCGTGAGTTGTGAGTACCTTCAGGCTAAAGGCTTTTTGTTTTGGGGGAAAAAAATGACTTGATTTAAAAAAGTACAAATTAGCCGGGCGGTGGTGGCACACGCCTTTAATCCCAGCACTTGGAAGGCAGAGGCAGGCGGATCTCTGTGAGTTCGAGACCAGCCTGGTCTACAAGAGCTAGTTCCAGGACAGGCTCCAAAACCACAGAGAAACCCTGTCTCGAAAAAGAAAAAAAAAAAAAATTAAAAACAGTACTGAAGATACAAGGTCCTGAGAAGTATATAGATATTCTCAGGGGGAAAAAAATCTTTAGTTAAGTTATTCTTTTTCCTTTTATTTTAAAATAAGCATTCTTTTAACATTCTTGTTTGTTTTTGTTTGCTTGCTTGTATGTCCTCGTGTTTGTTTGAGTTTTATTATGTATGGATTATTGCCTGGCCTGTGCTCACTGTGTAGACTTGACTGGCTTTGAACTTGAGACAATCCTACTTCTGCTTCTCAAGTACTAGAAGTACATGCATGTGACATCATATCTGGCTTAATACTTTTTAAAAAATTGTATGTATATGCCTGTGTGAATGTATGCTTCTTCTGTGGGTAACCGAGGAAATGGGAAGAAGTGTTGTAGGCCCCGAGTTACAGTTACAGGCAATGCGGTCCTAGGACCTCAACTTAGGGTTCTCTGGACAAGCAAGAAGTGCTCTTAACCGCTGGGCCATTTCTCCCGTTCCCTGGCTTGGTACTTTAAAACAAATAAATCTCTTAATTGCCATTTAACTTTGATTTTCAAGAACGGAAATATTGGCAGCATTTTACAGCCTACTTATTTACTTTACTTACATATTTAGTAACTTGGAGTGTTTAAAAAATATAACTAAATGTGTTCCATGGTATCTAGCTTCTTTATTTTTTATGCAAATTAAAATTGAAGTAGTTTAAAGAAATTTCCAACCTTTTAGATTATTTTTATTTCCTGGGGTTAGAGAAAAACTGTTGCCTGTGTCTGTTGCTGCCTGGGTAGTTCTGTAGAGTAGAAAAGGGGCGCTCATGACTGTGTGTGGCTCTAGGAAGATTTTACTAGTGTTTTCTCTTTCAAAAATGCTCATCAGTGTGTTTTCTAGTTATAATTACAGAGGACTAATGCCATATATCCTAATAACTAAACAGAAGAATGTTAATGTTGATTTCATACACAGCTTAAAGGCAAATGACTCTTATGGGTAGTCAGGCTGTGCTTTTCATATTGTCTGTAGTCATGGTTTCTCCTAGTTGCAATGTCTTTAGTACTTTTAGATACTACATTCAGTCATTTGTGCTCTCCCTATGATTTTACCATCTCCCTATTACATAAGGAAAACAAGCAAAAACCCACAACCCGGGACTGAGAGGAGTCTCTGGACTATAAAGTGAGTCACAAGGATGTGTACATGACACTCAGCTCAGTTATTTTGGGACATTTGTTTTAACCATGAAATGCAGTATTATAATTCTGCTTACTGAGAAAAAAAATATACTGACAAAACAAGATGAAAAGATTTAATTTTTTTATTCCAGATCTAGACATTGTTAGCTTTTTTTAAAAGCAGCATGTGGTTGATATTGTGCATATCAAAATGACAGCTGTTGAAGATTGGTGTGGGGAATTCAGCATAGTGGGTACCTGAAAGCAAGATGGGGTTGCTTTGGTTTTTGTTTACTTTATTTAATCAGTCTTATTCAGTGTAGTTCAATTTAAGCACCATTTACCAGGCAGATTCTATAATGGTAACCTTAAAGCTGCTAAAGAAAATAAACAAGGCCAGGTGGCTGTGGCCCAGGCCTTTAATCCCAGCACTTGGGGGAGAGAGGCAGGCGGAACTTTGAGCTCAGGTCCAGCCAGGGTCTACAGAGCAAGTTCCAGAACATCCAGGGCTACACAGAGAAACCCTGCCCAGAAAAACCAAAAAAAGAAAACAACTCTTTTGGCTTAAAATTTTATTATTAGCCTTAGCTTGTATTCCTAGCTCAGGGTGCCAGGAAAAGAAACAATACACAATATTTATGCTTATTTTCAATGCTTGTATTTTGTTGTATCCAATTAGAGTTCATTTTAGTGATGATTGGAGGCTTCTAGATTGGAGGGCATTGGTAACTCTTATAAATACCAGTTTCCAAATGTTGTCTCTCCATTCCAGCTCATCACAACAGTTTTAAAACCAGCTTTTGTTTTTGTTTTGTTTTGTTGCTTTGTTTTGTTTTTAACAGGAGAGCCAGTGTAGCTCCTTCAGGACTGGAGTGGCACACAGTACCTGCCTCATGTGAGTTCTCGTTTTGGCAGCAGCACTCGGATGGGCTAGAACCTCTTAGAGGTCTGCCCTTATTTTTCTAAAATCTCTCAGCTGCTACAGTGTCTGGGTGACAGTGGTGAAAGATGCATAAGCTCCCAGAGTTCTGGCAGAGACTTCCTAGTCAAAGGAGCCTTGTCCGTGCATGTCATCTCTGCTCTGGTTAGGTGAACAGCTCTACTCGGCAGAGCCCAGCTCCATCCCCCACAGCATGCAGATATTCTGAGGAGCTGTTTTTCCTTGCAGATTATTGAGCAAAGAATATCTTTAAATGCACTCAGTAGCTTCAACTTTCAAAGCTTTGGCTGTTCTCTTTATGGTCTTGTTACATAACCTGAGAACACTGTGTGCTGGCCTACTGGCTGAAGCAGGGTGGTGGGGCTTTTTTTTTTTGTTTGTTTGTTTTGGTTTGGGTTTTTTTTTTTTTTTTTTTTTTTTTTTTGCCTATTTCTTTTGTACTCTGGCCCTTAAAACAACTTCTTTCTTTGTCTTGGGATTTTGGGTAAATTGGGCTAGGCCACAGAATCTCAAAGAATAAGTAAGCAGTTAATTTTTTGATCATCTACACCCCAAAACCGTGGCCAGGTGTTGGAGCCACGGAAGGGAGTTGTCAGAGTGAGGCCCCAAGCTTTGGATCATTCACTTCCCACAGTTTTGTGAGAAACACTGAAGTTAGAGCTTTTGCAGCTGTGGGAAGGCATAGAACTGCACAGTCTGAGGGATAGATGGTCTCTGCAGGTGTCTGTAGCCAGTTTACAAGGCCTGTCGATGAGGGGGTGGTAGTGTTGGTTTTGAATTTTTACCTTTTTTTTTTTTTGTTGAGATGGTCTCATTAAGCAGCCTTGGGTGACCTAGAGTTTACTGTGTAGAGCAGGTTAGCCTTGACTTCACTGAGGTGTGCCTGCCTCTGCCTTGAGTGCTTCTTTGTCTTTAGGGGATGTGGTTATTCCCCAAGGGGCTCGTAGAAGAAACCTTACTGAAGCCTTACTCCGTGCATCCCAGTCCTGTTTCTTCAGCTGTTGCTGTGCTGTGACCTGGGAGTGTGCACTGCGGCAATGCTGTCAGGGGCTTGTCCGTCTCGCTGATGGTGAGATAGATAGAGAGGACCCGAGAGTAGGCCAGTCTATCTGTTCTGGCCAAGCTTACATTTTGATGACCTGCATAATGTAGAAATTCATAGCGACAGGTACAAACTCCCAACACAGAGTTCTGACTCAGACTCGGGCACACCTGAACTGTAGCTCAGGTCATCAAATGTGGAGGTTGCTTTATATTTCTAGGAAGTGCTCTGAACTCCTTTAGAGGAAGGAAAATTGCTGTTTCTAAGGTGGAATTTATAGAAAGTCACCATAGTTAAATATTTGAGACATTCTGGCCTCTGAACACAGTGTAAATGTGATATTTTGGGGTTTTGTTATTTTAGGGTTTAGAATTATTTTTCTGTATTTTTTCACTCGTGAGGTTGGGTCTCCTAGATATGACTGGAAGCTATACACATGATAGATTTCTCAACAGTATAGCTGCCTACACTAGACCTGAACGATGACAGTTTTAGTAGACATGCTGATTCAGAAGTGAGAAATCTCAAGATCCCACCCTTAGCCAAACTACAGGCAACTAATGACTCCCCTCTCCTAGGGTACAAAGAAAGCATTCAGCCTTGAAATTGTATTTACACAAGCCACACTGGATGGACTTAGTAGGTTGCATTTATATATTTATGTATTTGTGTGTGTGTGTATGTATATGTGTGTATGTGTACCAACAACAATAAAAAAGAGACCATCAGTTTTAGAGGAAGTGGGGAGAAAACAAAGGAGGGTTTGGAGGGAGGACAGGTAAGGGGAAAATTAATTATATTTTAATTAAAATTTTTAATAAAATAAAAATGTTAAATTTGACCTTTAGTTCAAATTATCTCGTGGACATAATTTTCAGTGACAAATCAGTTCATCATTACTCACTAACCATAGAGAATTGTCAGTTAGTGAGGAGATTGGGAGAGTGAGGAAATAAGGCTTAGTTTTAAATCTTCAATTTGATGGCATATTCAGCAAATTATTCTTTAAAAAAAGATGTATTTATTATGTGTAGTGTTCTGCCTGCGTGTGTGCCCCTGCATGCAAGAAGAGTGCAGCAGATCTCATTAAAGATGCTGTGAGCCACCATGTGGGTGCTGGGAATTGAACTCAGGACCTCTGGAAGATCAGCCAGTGCTCTCAGTGCCCACTGAGCCACCTCTCCAGCCTCACCACATCCTTCTTGAAATATTAATGATTGAAAAATATTTCACATGGGCCAGATCCCAGGAAAAAAGGGTCAGCTGTATTGAAATTTTGTTTCCTTGACTATTTCTATTTTTTTTTTTTTGAAGTAAGTAGGATTTTGATTAGGATAGAGAAGTAATTTGGGTTTTTAGAAGTTTTATCAAATTTTTTGGGCTTTACATCGAATTAGGGAGCCATCATGGCTGGGAAAGATAGGTGAAGATCAAGTTTTTGCTGTTTTCTGGGTGTAAACCGGTCAGTGTTAGCTGGTCACCAGCTCTTACTCTGTCGGTGCACGTGAATCTGCACTATTTCCCTTGCCACAGGGTACATCCTGCAGATCTGGAATTAAACACTGAAGGCTTTGAGGGGGCATGGCATGGGGAGGGTAAAGGACACGCTACAGGAGGAGAGAAGTCTAGCTGCTTTTGAAGACATTCAGAGTTGATGTCAGCCACGCTCAGTCATTACTCCCTCCGAGGTGGAGGCGGCAGAAGCACCAGGCTGCCTGCGCGGCTCTGGTGAGCGGCACCTCTGCAGTCTCCTGGGAAACTTGCAGCGTTTTAGTAGCCTGGCCATTGTGTACTGAAGGAGTTTGAAAGCCCAGCTTATTTTACATACCAATCTCAGCTCCCTCCCCTCTTCCTGTCCCTTCCACCTTCTCCCCCACTCCTCATCTACTCTTCAGAGAGGGTGAGGACCCCCATGAGGAGTCAATGTTAAGTCTGCCTCACTTTGAGCATCCCTCCAAAGTGAATGGGCTCCAAAAAGCCAATTCAAGCAGTAGGGATAAATCCTGGTCCCACTGCCAGTGGCCCCACAGACTGCCCCAGACACACAGCTGTCACCCACATTCAGGGGATCTATACAGGTTCTCCCCTCCCCCCACTGTCAGTTCAGAGTCAGTGAGCTCCCATTAGCTCAGGTCAATGTTTCTGTGGGTTTTCCCATCGTGGTCTTGACCCCTTTGCTCAAATTATTGCCCCTCCCTCTCTTTGACTGGATTTTGGGAGCTCAGCTTCACTGTGGATCTCTGCATCAACTTCCATCAGTTGCTAGATGAAGGTTCTATGATGACAATTAAGGTAGTCATCAGTCTGATTACAGGGCAAGGCCAGTTCGGGCACCCTCTCCATTATTGCTTAGGGTCTCAACTGGGTCATCCTTGTGGGTTCCTGGGAATTTCCCTAGTGCCAGGTTTCTCACTAGCCCCATAATGGCTCCCTCTATCAAGATATCTCTTTCCCTGGTCTCCCTCTCTGTTCTTCCTCCATCTTGACCGTTCTGTGCCCTCATGTTCTCCTTCCCCTTCCTCCTCCCCTTCCGCCCTCCCTTCTCCCCCACACCATGCTCCCTATTAAGAGGTCTTTTATTTTACTAGTATTTATAATGTGGCTTTCCTGCTCCTAGATATGAGAAAGGTTGCTAACCTAAATATTTCATTTGAAAGAAGCATAATTAAAACATTTTGTTTTTGACCTGTGATAACACTCAAGGTTTTTCATTGTGTAAAATTTTAGACATAGTAAAGGGAAACTCCGTTGTTCGAAACCCTTGTTATTTGGCTTGTAATAAACAGTATGTTTCTGAATCAGATTAGAAGAAATAAGTAATTTTTAACACACACACGCACACACACATGCACGCTTGCATTAAGTACCTGCTGTGACCATAGTGACCCTGTCTGATGAGTCAGAATTTAATGTCCAATTCCTGGTTCACAAATAGGTTTCCCTAATTGTCTTAGAGATGTTTCTTACGGTTTGTTTGCGGTGATACTTGTCAGTATGCTTTGTTTGCAGTGATACTTGTCAATATGGTTTGTTTGCGGTGATACTTGTCAGTATGCTTTGGCGATAGTGATGTTAAGCCTAACGGTTGTTTGGGCTGATAGCATTTGGCAGGCAGAGCAGATACACTGATTAGAAGGCCACAGAGCAACTACCAGAAAAAGCTAAAGTAGAAGAATAAAGATAAGGGGAAACTCATTCTGAATATTGCTGCTACACCAGTGACAGAGACACCTACAAATGCACACAGCCGTTTCTGCCGAAGGTTGCATTTCCTTAATTACTGGGTATAATACAGAAAAAGTTTGAGGGAGAAGAAGAAAGGAGGACTTGGGAGAGCAGGGACTCATTCATTTGGCCTCTCTTCCATGTGCTGCTCTTCCTGCTGACTAATGAGCCCCTTCTTTGTGCAGTGTACAAGTCTCCAGAGTACGAGTCCCTAGGCTTTGAGCTGACTGTGGAGAGACTGGTTTCCATCGGCTATCCTCAGGAGCTGCTCAGCTTTGCGTATGACTCTACATTCCCCACCAGGTACATTTTCAAGATAGGTTTTGGATTAAGATTATTTCCCCTGTCCCAAAATTACAAATTCCAAACATATCCCTGTCCCTGCAAAATAAATGATTGTTAGTATTGATTTTAAAATTACAGAACTTTTCTTGCACCTTCTCAGTCATCACACCACTGTCTCTTCTGTGCTCTCTCTTCTTTCTCTGCCCTTCCTTCCTCCTCCCTCTTCTCTCTCAACAGTGTGTATATCCCAGGCTGGCCTCAAACTCGCTCCTCCTGCTTCAGACTCCCAAGCATGTAGTGTTCAGCTCCTTGTACTCTTGAAGCCCCACTGATGGGTAAGAAAGGGGGTTGTTACGGCTGGAGATGACTACAGGTGTCCTGTCTGCCCTGTTGACAGCTGGAGGGCAGCTATGTGTTTTACTAATACATTTAACTTGGTAGGAAGAACCTTTTGGCACTCTGCTTTTCTGCATTTGATTAGAAATTAAAAGACATTTATTTGAGATACTGTCACAGTTGCCTCATGTGTAACATTGGATGTGGGAAAATACAAGCAGCTCAATGTCCAGAGAAATGCAAGGACTATGGTAGAGAGACAGTCCCTGTCTTAGAAGGAAGTGGCTTATGCTTGTTTGATTCAGCCCATGCTCCTAACATAAAACAGTTGTGACTGTTTCATACATGGAATAAGTATTAGTTGCTCTGAGATACATCTCCTTCCCATCATCCCTCTGCCTCCACAAGTGCTGGAATGGATGTACAACTGAGCTATATCTCCAGTTCTGTGATTTATTTTTTTAAAATGCATTCATTCACTTTGCGTATAAGGTTCTTTTGTTTGGGGAACGAAACTGAATGCTTGGGTGGTGACTGTGCATAGATTGCAGCCTGCATTACCTTGTGCTCTCAATGTCTTCATTTTCATGTAGAGGACTTGTCTTTGACACACTCTATGGAAATCTTTTGAAAGTTGATGCCTATGGAAACCTCTTGGTTTGTGCACATGGATTTAACTTCATAAGAGGGTAAGTACAAAGAACTTTTAGCCTCTTTTGAGGGAGAGAGGAAGGGAGGGACGGAGGGGGGGGAGAGAGAGCGCGAGCGCCAGCTCATATGCGCATACATACATGCGTGTGCCCCAGGACAACCTTAGGTGTTATTCATCAGGAATTGTCCATCTTAATTTTATTTATTATTAATGTGTGCACGTATGTGTGGATGTACACACATGCCACATTATGTATAAGAGGCGGTCAGAAGACAACTTTTAAAAGTTAGTTCTTTCCTTCCATTGTGGGTACCTTCCGAGGAGTGAATGCAGTCAGTCGGCCTGTACAGTAAGTTCTTTTGAGACAGGGTTTCTCTGTAGCTTTGGAGCTTGTCCTGGAACTAGCTCTTGTAGACCAGGCTGGCCTCGAACTCCCAGAGATCTGCCTGCCTCTGCCTCCCAAGTGCTGATCCCAGGGTCAGATATAGGGGTAAATGCTGAAAGATCAGAGAGACAAAGGAGCAAGCCACAGCCACTTCTTACACGCCAACTCCTCAGCCTGAAAAGGGGCCAGGCCTGCCTTACCAGTTCCTCTCTCCACCCGCTCAGCCATATCACTTCCTGTTTCCTCCTCCCTGGTGCTAGGGGATTGAAGGTGTGTGCCACCATTGCCTGGTGTCTGTAGCTCCGCAGTCTGATCTCCAGACAAGCTTTATTTGTTAGACCACAAACAGGTTTCACCACACTGAGAATTTAGCAGTTCCCACCTCCCCAGAGCTGAGATGCAGGCGTGTTCTTCTTGTGCCCTTGGCTTTAACAGGTGGATTCTCAGACTCCATCCTTATGCTTCTATAGCATGTACTTTACCAGCTGCGCTGTCTCCTTAGCTTTACTGTGGTATCTTAGTAGTTAAATGACGTCACATTAGCTCTGCAGGTGAAGTACGCTTCCCACTTCCTTCTGTCATTTAGAATCCTCTCTTTATGTAGCAGTATTCTAAGATTTTTTTTTTAATTTTTGTATATTGGTGTTTTGCCTGCATGAGGGTGTCAGTTATCCTGAGATTGGAATAATAGTTGTGAGCTGCCATGTGGGGGCTGGGAATTGAACCTGAGTCTTGTGGAAGAGCAGCTGGTATTCTTAACCACTGAGATATCTCTCCAGCCCTAGTTCTAAAATTTTTATTTTTTCCTTTTTAATACAGAAAAGATACATGCATATAAAAGCCATTTAAAAGTTTTTGAACTATATAACAATTTAAATGACTGAGATTTTTATTAGCTAGTACATTTTATCCTTTGAATGAATATCTTCAGACATTTGTATAATGAAAACATCTTAAAACACAGGGTTAAAAATACAAGGGACCCAAATACAAGGTAGTTCTGGTCACAAAGAACATTTGTCCATGGTACTAACTACTCTGAAACCCAAGATAGGAGGATTCTTGAATTTAGGAGTTCTATGCCAGTGTTCTGGGGTAATCTAACAAGATCCATCTCAAGAATCAGGAAAAAATAGGAGGAAAGGCTGGGTGTGGTGGTGTATGCTTTAAATGTCAGCACTCTGAGACAGAGGCAGGCAGACAAAGTGAATTCCAGGACAGCTAGAGCTAGGCAGAGAAACCCTCTCTCAAAAGAATAAATAAATAAATAAAAAAGAAGATGGGGCAGTAGATGAGAAGTCAATCACAGAACATTTACTCAGAATGTAAGGAGGTCTGGGTTTGACCCATAGAAGGAAGAAGACAGGCAAGTGAGAAAAGGAAGGATAATGATTTTAAACCAAATAACTAAAAATAATATTTTTACAGTATTTTCATTATCTTTACTAACTTGGGAGTTTCTTCCATAGTAAGAAGTAAACATAACCTAGTATCTACTTATTATTATTACTCTTAGTATTGTTTTTGTGAAACATTCCAAGTTTTTTATTAAAAAAAAAACCACACAGTTGCTTGTAGTAGTGTTGCATGTCTTTAATCCCAGCACTCAGGAGGCAGAGGCAAATGGATCTCTCTGAGTTCTAGGCCAGTCTGGTCTACAGAGTGAGTTCCAGGACAGCAGGACTACATAACAGACCCTGTCTTAAACAAAACACACAGTTTGGGGACTGCATAGATGGTTCAGTGACTAAGATCACGCATATCTTCAAAGGACCTAGGTTCAGTGTTCCATCTGCAGCTCCAGTTCCAGGGGATCTGATGCCCTTTTCTTGGCCCTAACAGGCACCCAGCATACACACGATGCATATACCTATGTACATGTAGGCGGAACACAAATCTGAAAAAAACTCTCTCTCTATATATATATAATTTGACACTGTGTTAGTTATAGCTGCAGCTTGAAATGAAAATGGATAATGTTTTCATGTAATTATCCTGAATTATTTATTTTTAATTGTTTTTATTGAGCTATACATTTTTCTCTGCTCCCCTCTCCTCCTCTCCCCTTCCCGTGACCCCTATGTTCCCAATTTACTCAGAAGATAGATCTTGTCTTTTTCTCCTTCATGGTTAAGTTGTCACAGTCATATGGGGATAATTAAAAAGACAATGTTTTTGGCAAACACTTTTTCTTATAAGAAGCATAAGCTAACTGAAATTGTCTCAGAACATCCTCTAGACTTGAAACTGAGTGCTGTTCAGCAAGCTTTATTCCACAACACAGGCTCAGAGATGTCTCCGTATACGTTGTAAGAATGAAGTCAGTGTTCACCCTGACCTCTCTGAGCTGGCCAGGAAGGCTGTCTATTCCTTCTGTTGCTCGAAAGGGTGATTTTGTGTGAGGAAGCAGGATTTAGAAGGAAAATGATTACATGTAGGATGACCAACCTAAGCTCATTCATGTACAGATACTGTCATCCAGGGTTCTAGTTATGTCTGAAAGGGGATTTCATTACTGTGGTTCTTAGTTGAAAAGAAGGTAGAGGAAAAAAAGCAAAGAGAAGCAGTTCAGTAAATTTGTTTTACAACCAAACTTCAAGATGCTCAGGCCTAAGATAGGGTCCACATCTGTAACCCCAGCAGGAGGGTTAGGAGCTCAGGCATCTTGGCTGCATGAGACATTATCCCAGACAAGTAACAAGATCCATCCACCTGCCATGTTCCCTCAGTAAAGCTTCAAAGTAGTTCCTTTGGAAACAGTTTTTTTTTTTTTTTGGTTTTTCGAGACAGGGTTTCTCTGTGGCTTTGGAGCCTGTCCTGGAACTAGCTCTGTAGACCAGGCTGGTCTCGAACTCACAGAGATCCGCCTGCCTCTGCCTCCCGAGTGCTGGGATTAAAGGTGTGCGCCACCACCGCCCGGCCATGGAAACAGTTTTGATAGTGTTTCTGAAATAAGTCATTTGTGCAGATTCGTTCAAGCTTAGCATCAGGAGGAGGAAGTCTAGGCGAGAAGAAACTTGAGGAAATGGTTTCAAGTGCAGTGGACATGGGAGCTCCTTGTCCAGCTGGCACTGCCTTTCCTTGTTAGCCTGGGGCTGTGGGTCACGAAGTTACCAGTGTTCAGATTGTGGCTGCTTTCTTTCCAGCTCCAAATAGACTGGGCCTGTATTGGACATTGTTTTCCCTGATTGGAAATGTAATGGCTGACCTCCATTTGTCAGTCAGTTCGAGTTGCGATTGGCAGAAGTAGCTGCACCTGTGTTTCTGTAAAGACTGTCGCTCACTGAACTGGATGAAGTGAGGGCCTGTGCCTGAAGCCCAGAGAGGTTGCTTTCTATTGAGTCTTTGTTAGAAATTTCTTTTCATAAGGATGGTAAACAAGGTGACTAAACCAAGAAACTAGCATAACTTTATGGTCCTCACTGAGTTCTTACCCTTCGGAATTAAGTAACTTAAATAGGAATTTAATTATACTTAAGTATAAGCTTTAAATTTGGTTTTCATTGTATTTGTGAATTTTTTATTATGAGAATTGCATTTTTATTTTAGACTTTTTGCTCTTGGATTCTTTTTATTAATTCTTTCCCTTTTCTAAAGTTTTTATTTCATACCCCCCCCCCCCAGCTTCTTTGTGGGGATGCGTGTGTGTGCAGGCCAGTGGTTGATGCAGGTGTCTTTCTCAGTCACCCCATCCTAGTCAGTGAGGTAGAGTGTCCTGGAGCTCACTGTAGTCTCAGAGCACTCGCCGGAGAGGTCCTTTCTGTCTGTTTCTCCAAGAAAGACAAGACAAGCACTTTACTGATGTGAACTGGGCCTTGCAAGTTAAATAGGTCAATTAGAAAGTTGATCTTTCAGGAGAGGAACAGAGAAGTGCAGCTCAGGTGGTGAAGGAGACATGGTCTTTGTTCTAAACTCCACTCAGGACACCACGCACACAAGTCCTTTCTGGGTTGTCTTGGCCTACTTTTCCACTTTCATTTCCTTTATCAAATCGGCTTATTTATTTTATTATCTATTGTGAGACAGTTTTCACTGTGTCGCACTGGACGGCCTGGAGCTCCCGTGTTCCCAGGCTGTCAGTACTGGGAGCACAGGGTAAGCTGCCTGTTTCAGAACTGTTCTCCTTAACCCTTTAGTCTCACAGTTCCTCACAGCTCTATTGCAGTAGTTGGTTGTATGTTCTCGCTGTCCCTTCCCTAGCACAGTGAGAATTAAGTGTTGTCTGTGAAGAGAGCTCTTTAAGGGCTCACCTGAGCTGCTCATCTTTAGAGCTGCCCAGATTCAGTATCTGAGCATTGTCCTGCTTATAACCATCAAAATATTTTCATCAAATTTTCAATAATGACTATTTACTAGAGTTAACATGTTAACTTTTTGTATGTCAATTAACTCTTAATATTTTCTTGCAGACCAGAAACTAGAGAGCAGTATCCAAATAAATTTATCCAGAGAGATGACACTGAGCGGTTTTACATTCTGAACACACTCTTCAACCTTCCAGGTAGACCACCCTCTGCTTTCTGTGCGTGCTGTTCTCCTCCAGGACCACTTGTTGTTACTCAAGGGGGCTAAGGAAATCAGCTTGACTGTTTTACTTAGAGTTTATTAATTCTGTTCTTCATTTTTCAGAGACCTACCTGTTGGCCTGCCTAGTAGATTTTTTTACTAATTGTCCAAGATATACCAGGTATGTTTATACTACAATTTTCTTTATCTAGTTGATTTTTAAATTAATGAACAGGGTTTTAGAGAACTGGCCATTGTAGGTCTTTTCTGCTTTTCTAAAGTGAATTTAGTGCTAGTGAGAGATGCTACATTGCCAGCCTGAGAGATGGACAGCACCAGCAGCTCCATGCAGGCTCTCACCTCCCACACGGCCCCTCTCCTTGCCAGTGTGCTGCAGCCATGTTGGAAGGGACCACTTCTGATTGGCTTCTCCTGGGAATGAAGACGCCAGCAGAGGTGCTAATTGTGACAACTGAGTGGGAGGTTTGTGTGATGATTATCTGTCCAAGCAGAATTACACTAAAACCCCCCAACTCATTTCACAGCAGCTACCCAGGAGCCATTCAGGGATGGTCATTTAGTTTCGTTCCCAGGCCCAGCAAGATTGCATCAGGAATAAATGTTGTTTATTTTTCCTAAAGCAAAGTTTTGCTTAAGTCTTACACAGGTTAGATTTTCCTTTTGGGGGAACTGTGTGGCCATTGCTTAATGTGTAACAGCCTTCTATGCTTGAGTCTGCTAACCTCATGTCTGAGGCCTTACCCACTGAGGACACTAAACTTGGTAGAAACTGAGTCAGAGATAGAAATGGACAGCACCTTTGTACCTAGGGACAATGCCAAAAAGGTTGGGGTGGAAGAACCTATGTTCTAAATGTTTGTTCAGTGAAAACCTGTTTCTAAGCGACACACTTGGTGTTTTGGGACCTTGGCCTTTTAATTTCCATCCAGTATATTATTCCGTCACCTTGTACTTGCTCAGAATTGATACTCCACCTGTACAATATTCTGGCCATTTCTAATGCTCAAATGAATTTTGATTAGGGAGCAGTTCCTAGTTACCCACAGCCTGTACCATGTGATGTGGAACCTTTGGTTGGGTCCCTTGGTAGTTTGGACATGCACTGTGTTTATCCTCTTTTGGATTCCCTGTCATGTTATTTTCATTTTTCTGTAGTTGTGATACAGGATTTAAAGATGGGGACCTCTTTATGTCCTACCGGAGCATGTTCCAGGATGTAAGGGATGCAGTCGACTGGGTCCATTACAAGGTATTTACAAGCTGCTTCCTTACCAGTCTTCTCTCTGGCACACATGTATGGTCTGATACTAACTTTGCAAGTGGAAATAGAGCAGAATGTTCCTCCTTTTTAAAAAGAAAGTGAGGAGCTGGAGAGATGTTCCAGGAGTTAGGAGCACTGCCTGCCCTTGAGGAGGATCCCAGTTCAGTTCCAGCACACACATGCCATCTCACAACCCTTTGTAACCCCAGTGACAGGGCATCTGACACCCTCTTCTGGCCTCTCTGGGCACCCAGCACTCATGTGGTGCAGACATGCATGCAAGCAAAATGCTCACGCACATTAACAGAAAAATAAATGATTTTTAAAATCTTAGATATAGGGTTAAGAGAGATTTGCCACCTACATCCATCCTTGTCTGACCATACTGACAGTCTTCCTCAGTCATGAGGCTCAGCTTTTAGATTTTACTGTTTGCGTTTCTGAGACTCATTTAGAAGGATCTTAGTAAATGAAATTATACTTATGGATGACAGCCCATTTAAATTTTGTCCAGATAACTTGACTAATAACATTAACTAGTTAGTATTTGATTTATATTTGCACTAAACAGTTTAATACAATATGAAATATCTTTTAATTTCTAATTTAAAATATGAATGATTTTATATTTGAAGTCTTTTTAGTACTTTATGTACATTTTTCATTTTGATAAGCACAGATTTATTTGATAGTAAGCACAAGTTTTTCTAGTAGAAGTTAAAAACAGATTTATAGGTGAGGTGTGGTAGCGTACCCACAATCCCAGATACTGTACAAGTTGAAGGGCAGACTGAGTTACAAAGTGAGGCTTAAACTTCAGTTTGTGAGGTGGGCATGATATCATCCTAGATCTGTAATCTCAGCTCTTAGGAGGCTGAGGCAGGAGGATCATTAGTTCAAGGATAGCCTGGGCTATAAAGCAAGAACTTTAATTTTTTTTTTTTTAAAGTAAATAAAACCTCTTTTCTTAGTTCTTTTTCTTTCTTCTAGGGCTCCCTTAAGGAAAAGACAGTTGAAAATCTTGAGAAGTATGTAGTCAAAGATGTGAGTACTGGGGACACATCTGCATGGTGGAGGAGTGAGTGATGAGCCTGTGTGTCTCACAGCGAGTCCTGCCAGCGCCTAGTTTTACTAGTTTTCCCTGTTTGCTGAGAAGCAAGAAGACTCATTGCTTGGTTTGTCTTTAGTGGCAGCAGTTGGAGGGTTACCATGTGCATGTCGCCATGCCGTGGTTGATTGACAGCAGCTGGAGGGTTACTGTGTGCATGTCGCCATGCCGTGGTTGATTGACAGCAGCTGGAGGGTTACTGTGTGCATGTCGCCATGCCGTGGTTGATTGACAGCAGCTGGAGGGTTACTGTGTGCATGTCGCCATGCCGTGGTTGCTGCATTCTACTGTCTAGTCCTCATGTAGCTGTAAGTCAGACTCTGTTGTTACTTTTTCTAGATGCAGACCCTTCAGAATAAAGAAATACTTAAATGTTATGTTGAAGGCCACACAGCACATAGTTAGCTGAGATTCACACTCCAGTCTTAAGCACTACAGCTGATCAACTGAAAATGTGCGTGGATGCGACTTGTCACTTAGTGTCTTTACCCTGCCAGCAAAGAGTGATGAGCAGAGATCTAAGATGCAGTAAAGATTAGTAGACACTTTAGAAATAGCTCTGTTTTGTAGCCTTTTACTGTTATCCTTAAATTTTTTATAATTATGCTACAGTATTAATGCTACTATTAAAGGAATGTATGAGGAATGCATAGGAAGTGTGCATGTGCGTGCGCATGCATGTTTGTGTGTGTGAGGCTGAAAGTGTTTAACAGGCTAATTGTGTAGCTCAGTGACAGAGCACATGCCTAGTGTGTACAGGGTATTAGCACTGGGTTTTTTTTTTTTTTTTTTAAATTTTTCCCCATGTGTTGGGAGTTAGCTCAGTGGTTAAGAGCATTTTCTGTTGTTTTAGAAGACCCGAGTTCAAGTCTTAGCACCCATATCAGGTGGCTCTCAACTGCCTGTAACTCCTGCTCCTGGCAGACCTCTGATGCCCCTGGCCTCTCCTGGCACCTGCACAGATACATAATTAAAAATAAACTAAGAAAAACACATTAACAGATAAAGTCCGAAGATAAAATAACTTACTTTTCTCTATAGTAAAAGCAGAAAGCAGTGATAATTTCTAAGGATTTGTATTACTGCCTTGTCCCCCATGTTGACCTCCCTTTCCCTTATTGCTTGAAGAAGGAACACTGAGTAGTTGAACCGGTTTGTGAAGAGGGGGATGGGGCATTCTTGCTGCTAGGCACATCAGGCGTTAAACTTTGTTCATCTCTCTTCAGTTACATGTGGATGTTTCTAGGTAGCGCCTGCATCTGTCACTTTGTTCTTCAGAGTGCTTTATAAAGCCACAGTGTGTACGGTGGGATCATATCTCATTATCTACTTCTGATCTTTAGTGTACTTAAACCCATACTTGAGGAATCACATGGTAATTCAAACTTTCCTGAAGAGGATGGTAAAGATATGTTGTTAGAATATTATAATATTAATACTTTGAATGCCTAATAATGTGGCCTTTAAATGAATTCTGAAACCAACCAACTAAACCAACCAACTTATGTCCTTAAAAGACATATTAAAAGACTATTCCTGTTTGGGCGGAATCCTGGTCTGACTAAACTGACCACTCAGCACTGAAGTACCTTGTCACTGTTTCAGGGGAAATTGCCACTGCTTCTGAGCCGGATGAAGGAAGTAGGCAAAGTGTTTCTTGCCACTAACAGCGACTATAAATACACAGATGTGAGTACTTAATGTCTTAATTTGCTTACACAGGGACAGGCATTGACCTAAGGAACTGTGAAGACTTGAGGGGCTTCTAAGTACACAGGATAAGGACATGCTAGAATTCCTGTAATTTTTCCTAAACATTTTTTTTTAACTATTATAGCGCTATTTAGAGGTTTTAATTTGGGGAGTTAGAATGGATTCTCTGCCTTTTTAGAGCATTATTTATCTAGATTTGAGAAATCCTACCCTTTCTATAATACCCCTTGATATTGGAAGTCCTGGCAGGAGAGGTGATATGACAGTGTTTTGAATTGAATTTTTAAATTTAAAAAAGTCATGACTAAAGGATACTGAGGAAAACACACAGACCAAATTCAAACGCCTGCTTTTGCTGATGCAATTGTAGGTTAGCAGTTCTAGGAAGCTTTCTTTCTCCACTCAGTTCTTTGCTGATGAAATGGCGGTAGAGTATCTCAGCTGAACCCTCCCTCAGCTCCTCACTCCACACGTTTTCTAGGAGAACTGCATAGGGCATATGAGTCATTGTGTACGTAAGCACCCGGAAGTCTGTATCTTTCCTGAGAAGCCATCTGCCTTTTTGCCTGGTGAAGCATTAATTTGTTAACTTCCCCTGCCATGATTTCATAAGCTGTAGAGAAAACAGGAATGTGGTGGGACTTAGGTTGAGAAAAAGTTTGTGTCTGTCTTGTGCAAATGTCATACATATATTGACCTTTCTTTCCTCCCCCAGAAAATCATGACTTACCTGTTTGATTTCCCACATGGACCCAAGGTATTATAGTAATTTAATATGCAATTTGTTAACTAATAAAGAATACATTTAATCATTTTAGAATATTAAAGGGAAGGAAATGGCCAGGATCCACCTATAAAAGTTCTAGTTTTAGAAACCTATTGTTTAATTGCTTTCAGAGAAGTAATCCAGGACTAGCAGAATTGAAATCTCTGGTAATCTAAATATTTACTAAATAGAAATAAAATGAACATGCTGTGGTCTGTGGTGAACAGGATCAGAGTAAGTCTTTAAGCAGAATTGTTTGTGTTGTGTGAAATTGTAGATTGAGGGTAATACCAGTTTAAAAGAAACAGAATTTCAATGTGAATGCTCTTGACAGCTTCTAGATTAGTTACCAATGAGCTTTACACTGAGAAAGCAGTTAACCTTGGTATTTAGAAGTCTTTCTGTAGTATGACCATGCTCGGGTTTAACAAACATACATTGCATCTCAGTTGCCTACTTGAGAATTTTAATCCTAGACTTCTATGAATAAGCTTCAGTAGATGCCAGAATTACAGTGTATAGTGCTGTTCATGCTGCCTGAAAAGGTTAGCACCATCTCAGAACACGAGTGTTTGTCACATAATGTCTCTTTGTGGTGACATGAAGCCAGTGTGAACCTGGACATCACTCTTGATAACAAGTGGGATTCTCCCCAGTGCCCAGTTCTGGTGCTGATGGACCCCTGTCCATCTGCCCCTTGAGTTGTAGCTTGTACCCGCCTGGCTCTTCTCGTATCTCATGTTTGAGAGTACTGTAAGTACTCCGCTTCAGAGAGAAATTTACACTGTTGTTTATCTCTGTCAGTTCCCAAAAAGAATTTTAAAATTCCTTGTGTTTGAGTGAGATTAAGTGTTATGTTAGTTTAAGTGCAGTGATGTTTTGGCTTTTGTTGATTCTGTTCCACAGCCTGGGAGCTCCCATCGACCATGGCAGTCTTACTTCGATCTGATTTTAGTGGATGCACGGAAACCACTCTTCTTTGGGGAAGGCACAGTACTGCGTCAGGTGGATACTGTAAGTTGAGAAGGTGACATGTTCTAATAACGCACGGTCCTTTATGTTTCTTCTTTGTCCACTTCCCTCTCCGTAACTTTCTGGGCATAATTTGATTTTAACTGAAGCAGCCCAGCAAAATTGTAGTTGAAATGAATGCGTGCCTGGGTCAAGCAGCAATGGGGTAGAGGCCATGGTGAAATGAATGCGTGCCTGGGTCAAGCAGCAATGGGGTAGAGGCCA
>NC_022015.1:74560823-74578227 GCF_000317375.1 Microtus ochrogaster | reverse complement strand
ATGAATGCGTGCCTGGGTCAAGCAGCAATGGGGTAGAGGCCATGGTGAAATGAATGCGTGCCTGGGTCAAGCAGCAATGGGGTAGAGGCCATGGTAAAATGGCAGAGCTCTTCTCAGTCCTATTCTCTTTACTCAGAAAACTGGGAAGCTGAAGATCGGTACCTACACAGGCCCGCTGCAGCACGGCATCGTCTACTCGGGAGGTGAGCCAAGGCGCGTGCGTCTGCACAGTGCTTCACTAAAGTACTCGTGAAGGTCCATGGCCTTTCAGCATAGCCACACAGTCCTTCAGGACCTGGATACCATCTACTGAGAGTCAGCGGTCATCTGCTGACAGAAGCCGAAGGGTTGGGTTCATTGTCACGGGAAAGATCTCGTCCTCCTTTGACAGCTTGTCTCAATGTTCTGGAACCATTTGGGCATATTTCTTCTCAAAGGACTTTCTTTGAAGAAGCCCATGTGGATACAGTTAATTCAAGAGTCAAAAGTAGTTGAAATGGTGATAGTACGTTTGGTGGTTCTGAGGATTGATGTAGGCCTTTGGTGCTAGACAACCATTGTACCACTGAGCTGCCTCCAGGCCTCCTGTGGTATTTGGTGGTGTTCTTTCTAGACTTTGTTGTTGGTTTTTTGAGACAGGATTTCTCTGTGTTGCCCTGGCTGTCCTGGAACTCGCTTTGTAGACCAGGCTGGCCTCAAACTCAGAGATCCACATGCCTCTGCCTCCTAAGTTCTGGGATTAGGGTGTGTGCCATCTTGCCTGACTTAGAGCTCTGGTCAACAGAGAAGAGCTTAAAGCTTTGACCAGAGCCGTACAAAGAATAGCTCACCTTTGCTCTGTACTGTGCCGTGGAGCTCTGGAGGCTGTCTTTAATACAGAAACATTGTTCTCATTTGCTCCTTGCAGGTTCATCTGATACCATCTGTGATCTCTTGGGAGCCAAGGGCAAAGACATTTTGTACATTGGAGATCACATTTTTGGAGACATTTTGAAGTCAAAGAAACGACAGGGGTGGAGAACTTTCTTGGTGATTCCTGAGCTTGCACAGGAGCTTCATGTCTGGACTGACAAGAGCTGTAAGGAACCGTCACTCTCACTTCCAAATCTTTGCCACAGCTAGTTTGATCTTACATGACAGTTTTGACTCAGTTCCCTTAGATAAACTGTTACTTTGTATACAAGACATCCCAAGTGGACAGCCCTTGTCATTAATATAGTCCGTCATTCCACACAGCTCTAGAATGTGTTTATACACACGCACACACACATCTTGTTCGTGTGTGTGTGTGTGTGTATGCATATATATCTTGTTCACATTTTCAACCCTTTGAGGTAGTGTAGAGCGTTGCTGTCCTGACTGATATTACAGGAGACCTTGTGAACTGCAGTCCGTGTTTCTCTCCCACCACACCCAGTAGTCTCAGTCTCTGTCTAACACTCACTGTTGGTGATTCTGGGGCGGCAGTGGTTCTGGAATGCTAATCGCCAGTATTCATGAAGACAGAAGCCAAATTGCATTCTTTTTTTTTTTTTTTTTGGTTTTTCGAGACAGGGTTTCTCTGTGGCTTTGGAGCCTGTCCTGGAACTAGCTCTGTAGACCAGGCTGGTCTCGAACTCACAGAGATCCGCCTGCCTCTGCCTCCCGAGTGCTGGGATTAAAGGCGTGCGCCACCACCGCCCGGCCGCCAAATTGCATTCTTAAACAGCCGCATGTGGTCCATACCCTTCAGTTGGGTTACAGGTAGCTATATAGAGGCGTTTGATATGCAAGTTCTCCATCTGGTCCTCGTACGTCATGCTGCTGTGGTAATAGTTAACAACTTTGCCAGTGTGACCCACATTAATGGGAACTCTTCCTCCTCTACTCAAAATCTGCATGCACCTTAAGCCTTATTTTACCACATAGGAAAATGGGAGGCAATATTTGTCTCCAAGCTGGTGAGTCTCAATTGAGGCAGTACACATATAAAGAAAATAGAAATGATGGCTTTTCTTCTCGGTGACCAGAACCTAATTTGAGTGACCTTCCTGACAGTAAAGATGTTCTGTGCAGTGCAGTAGATAAGCCAGGGCTTCTCCTGGGGAGCTCAGGAAGCAGCTGATGCTGACTTGCTGCCCACACAGTTTAAGCTGACCCCTGTGAAGTCCAGAAGTCTAGTTGTCCTGCAGCTCTGGGCAAGTCTCCTCATTCTTAGTGCTTTTTTCTAAAACTGAGGCTAGTTCGACGTCTCGGCGGGTTAAGGTGCTCGCTGCTGAGCTTCACCTGAGCTCAGTCCCCAGAATGGTGAGAACATGCAAGCCCACACACACAAACTTCAAAAGTTAAACTATCGGTAGTTATTTTGGTGCCTGCACCCAAGGGAGTAGAAAATTAGTACTTTGGAAGCCCCAAATCAGCACATGGCTGGAAGGGGGAGTTGTGGTCAGTAGCTTTTAGGTAGCAAGGACAGTTTAAAAGGAAATTGCGGTGTCCTTTGTTGGCAGAGTCCACGTAGCTGTCAGCGAGCGTCCAAGAGACACAGGTGATGTAGTACTCCACTCTGCCCTGTTTTTTGTCGTATCTGAAATCTCACTGGTGCAAGCAGCACTTAAGAGCCAGGAGCTTATGCTTGGTTTATGTAAAACATTTTCTTTTCCTTTCCGAACGTGAACTAGCGCTTTTTGAAGAACTTCAGAGCTTGGATATTTTCTTGGCTGAACTTTACAAGTAAGTTTTCAAGTTCTAAAGCCCACCTGCCTTTTCAAGAATGACACAGGTCACAGTGTGTTCATTTAGAGATTTTCACTGTGCTCTCCTTTTGTCCCTAGACACCTTGACAGCAGCAGCAATGAGCGCCCAGATATTAGTTCCATCCAGAGACGGATCAAGGTATCCAGATTATCCAGATGGGATTTGGGGTAAAATATAGAAAATCAGTTGTCTAAATCATTTACATGGTTTTGGTTTTATATAGGGACTTGTATGTAGCTGGTAGCCAATAGTTGACTAAACTGAACTATTTTTTTTTGTTTGTTTTTAGAAAGTAACTCATGACATGGACATGTGCTATGGGATGATGGGAAGCCTCTTCCGTAGTGGCTCCCGGCAGACGCTCTTTGCCAGTCAAGTGATGCGCTATGCTGACCTCTATGCGGCCTCCTTCATCAACCTGCTCTACTATCCGTTTAGCTACCTCTTCCGAGCTGCTCATGTCCTGGTGAGCAGAGCTCTTTCCTCGGCTAAGATGAACCTTTGAGGGTGACACGGGAGAGCTTGTGTGGATAGTGAGGGACCCCACAAAGAATAAACTCTGTGAACATAACACAACTTCCTGAAGTCACTCTGAGCAGGGTGACTCACACCTCTAATTTCAGCTTTCGGGGGGCATAGCAAGGAGGATTGAGTGGGAGTTCAAGGCCCGCTTCCACCACACAGGATCCTGTGTTTTTGTTGGGTCAACATGCCTTTAGTCTGAGAACCTGGAAGTGGATCTCTGAATTAGGACCATACTGAGAGACTTCTTTGTTAGTAGTAACTGAAATAAATGTATTTCTCTGTCTGTCCCGATACTGCTGTTTCAGGACTGGTTTAGGGAGTATAAAACAGAAATAAGGTTTTTCTGTTTCACTCCTTTTCATCTGTAGGAAACGACCTAGGCAGCTTGAGTGCTTCTATCACTATCCCCGCCCTTATCGATTTAACTCCTGCAGACATGGTTAGGATTCAGATGGCACTTACCTTTGCTTTTTCCTAGATGCCTCATGAATCAACAGTGGAGCACACACACGTGGACATCAATGAGATGGAATCTCCTCTCGCCACCAGGAACCGCACGTCTGTAGATTTCAAAGACACCGACTACAAGCGGCACCAGCTTACAAGGTCCATTAGTGAGATTAAGCCCCCCAACCTCTTTCCACTGGCTCCCCAGGAGATTACACACTGCCATGATGAAGATGATGATGAAGAGGAGGAAGAGGAAGAGTAGGAGGCAAACTAAAACGCTGAGCACCCATCAACAAGGCTGGCAAGACTCAAGGGGCAATGGTGGCCTTGGTTGGATTCTATTAGGGAGGGTGGGAGGACCTCATCAAAAGTACATTTGGAAAGTTTCTGAAGGCTTTAAATAATTCTAATCATAGCTACTCCAGTTTTGTGTATCTGTACTCTCTGCAGATTGTTCAAAACTGTAGGAAGAACAGGTAAAAGGTCAGGCGGAACTGCATGCAGATGGCACCCATTGTGATAGTGTCTCCCTGTCTGTCTTCATCCGTGTGTCATCTCCATACACTAGGGTAGGAAAGGGTTTCAGAGCGGAGCCTAGAGCCTGTGGGAAGAGCTAGCCACAGTGCCATGGTACAACTGTGCTGCTGCTCCAAACCCACCTCCCCAGGGTATTGCACAGTATTGTACGTCCGTGGAGAACGGCGTTGTTTCATTATCAAGTGTGGCCAGTCCCTGTCAGGTCAAGTTTCCTTCTGTTAGCTTTTGGGTTTCCTCTGTGGCCCTGGCAAGGCTGCTGCTGTGTTGGTGCCTTTGTGGGTTTCCCTGCTGTAGTGTGGTTCTAGACTAGACTGCAGGGGTTTGAATTTGAGGCAAAAGTCCTCATCCTTGCTACATTTTAAAAAATCAGTAGCACAAATGCTTTTTGCTATATGAAAACAATCCTTTTGGGGAATGCAGCTGAAGACATGAAGACAGGAACGAGTTCCCTGAAAAGAGCGGCTGCTGCTTCCAGCCAGAGCTGCCTTTGCCAGCATGGACTGCAGGCGCATCCTGCTCCCCACACAGATGGGAGGGCTCTCTAGCCAAAGGCAGTCAGAATCAGCGCACTTGAGACTACTCCGGGAAATCACTTCCTGCTCTGAGTAAAGCAAGGGCCTGTGAACATGAAGGCATGTGACTGCCCTGCAGTTCAGGGAGTTGCTCGACACTTGGGGTGGTTTACAGATTCTTGCTTTAATTTTCAGTCCTTTTCTTCCGTTCTTGTCCCTGGTCACTAGGGTACTGGCTGCTCTGGAGCTCAGTGGAGTGTGAGTCTAATGCTTACATCCACCTGTGCAGTACAGCTGTCAGCAGTCACAGCTGTTGGTCTCTGGATGGCTCTAGGATTGACATTCTCAAGGGAAATTACATTTTCAAAATTGCTAACTATATCTGTATCACTTTTAGTTAAAGAACATGCTTATATGTACAGTGTTTCATAGGTATAAAGATTTTTTTCACCAAGGTTTTTGACTTTTTTTTAATTTTATTTTTAAGATAAAGTTTATCTATGTAGCTCTGGCTGCCCTGGGACTCACTCCATTTGTAGAACAGAGTGGCCTTAAATTTCACAGAGGTGTGCCTGCCTCTGCCTCCTGGGCAACAGGGTTAAAGGTGTGCTCTACCATGGCTGGCTTGCTTTAATCCTTTAATAGGTATGGAACACAGCCCTGCAACTTAGCCAAGGCCTGCGGCTACACATCTTCGCTAACTATGGCTTTAAAGTAAGTCATACCAAGTACCATGTGTTCTGACTGGTATCTAGGACAGTCAGATCTATCATAGCCGTGCTAGTTCCGACCTGTTCTCATTTAAGTTGGTGCTGACGGGTTAGAGCTTCCCAGCCCAAGTCATGTCTGTGGCATGTGACAGCTACACCTTGCTGGTAGCAGTGCGTTTCTGGGCTTCCTTCAGAGCAGAGGTGGGCACCGCTCTGCTTTGCTTTCTTATGTTGTTTGTGTTGTGTGCGTAGCAGTTTGCTCCAGGTGACTGCTTGGAGAGCCCACAGTGGAGACTTCCATGTCGAGTCGCATTTTCCTCAGGGTCAGCAGAGGGTCTGCTGACGAGCTAGGGCTCCGTGAGGGAGCAGCAGGTGATTCCCTGGTCAGTGTGTGCCAGCAGTCTGCATGTGACTGGACATCTCAGAACACAAAACGTGACTTCTCTGTTGTCAGTAGTTAGACTTCGCCATTGCTCTTTTCTGTTTTCTTCCTTTTTTTTTTTTGAGACAGGGTTTCTCTGTGTAGCCCTGGCTGTCCTGGAAGTCACTATGTAGACCAGGCTGGCCTCAAACTCACCTCTGCCTCCTGAGCGCTAGGATTAAAGGCGTGTGCTGCCATGCCCACCCTCCATTGTTTCTTAAACTTGAATGATTTAGATGACAAAAATGGCAGGCCTTGCATCACTCCTGAGCACCCTTCCCAGGATTCTGAAAATGCGCCTTAGTCTTCAGGCTTTGTAGAACGTCAGATTTCAAAAATCCCTTCTTCAGTGCTAGACTGAACTCAAAGCCTGAGTGTGCAGGGTCCCACTGCCAGAGCAGCAGCTGCCTGGTGCACACTTCCCCATGAGCATCTCAGGAACCATTCAAAGCACAGAAAGCTCAGCATTTGTTTTAGATCCAAGGTTTTCGAATACCATAAGCATAGGTCTGCTGAGATCTATAAAGTAAGCCACCGCCCCCTTCAAGCTACTCCAAAATGCTTTCTAAATTCTGTTTTAAATAGACTGACTACAAAGCCCTAAGTCACATTGTTTTTAGAAAGCCACTTACAAAAGCTATGCAGTTACATCTCAGATTTAAAAGGAGCCTGTCCATGTTTAGATATTTCTAAATCGGACTTATTTGTTTAACAACTTTAAAGTCCTGCAATTTTTCCAAGGCTTCTTGGGCAATTTTAAAACCCTCCACTTCTTCACCATGAATAGCCTGGGATAAACAACCACTTTCAGTCTGTATTAGGACAGGAACTTTGCTCACATTCCATGTTATGGAAAGTATTTAACCTCTTTCTCCTGGTGGGAAAATGACATGCCGAAGTCATTGCCTTACGATTAGCAGCTCCATTCCCCCGTGGCTTGCGAGTTAGGGCCTCCGTACTTAGTTTCTCATGGCATTCCTCTTGTTACTAGGACATGAGCTCCTACAGCTTTTCCTCAGAGGAACGTTTCTAACCATACGTTTGGGGATGCCTGAAACTAAAACCCTTATCCAAGGTGGAACAAAGTGACTGCTAGTGAGGCATAGTATATACGACGCACACGCCGCCCGCCACACCCTCCTCCAGGGGGCTGCAGAGCCACACAGCCTGCCACACACCTCCATTCACAGGAAAACAGAACTTCACCATCCCACTACTGTCCAGAAATAGCAGAAAGCAGATCATGTAGAAAAAATATTCATTTACAAAATTCACAGCTTTTTTCACCGCTTTCCCTCATTCTCAGCCACAGCAGTGTGATGAATGTGTCTGAGAAAACACTGAAATTGTGAGAAATAAAAGTAGCCACGTGGCACACCAGCGTTGTCAGTCAACGACAGACGGTGGCTATCACGGCGGCCTTGTGAGGCTGGCTTGTGGCAGTGCTGCCGTGCTGCTCCCCAGAGGTCGCCTCGCGCCACATCCCCACTGAAATGGTGTGAGTGCACGTGGTCCCCAAGTTCCTCTCAGCCACAGTGTAAATTCCACCTGACTCCACGGAGCACCGCCGCAGACACGTGTATCTGTATGCCACGCATCTAAATAACAGTGTTTTCCAACTTAAAATGCCCAGTTTTGAGCCTGGCCACTTAATGTTTCTTCACACAGGGGAAGGTTCCCAAGCTCCATCCTGTTGCTAGAGTCAGAGCAGGGAGCTGTTCCACGACACACTCTTCCCCAGGGTCTGTAGGGGAGACCTGGGAGACTGGGCTGAGGTAACAAGCTTGTGTCCCCATGGAGACAGCGACCGTCCTTGAGGTCTCAAGGTCCTGAGAGTTTGCCAAGCAAACCTGCCTGGCATTGAACTGAGAGGCTCTCAGTAGAGCTAACCTTGGACTTGTGCATGGTGTTCCCGCCTTCTCAGTCCCTCAGAGCCTACACAACAGCAGGAAGTATTTCCCCACGGCCCAGCGTTCATTCCCCTCAGGAACATGTCCATCGTCAGGTCATCCGCCAGCACAAATGACAAGGGCCACATAACATTCCATTAGCCTACGACTTCCTCAGCATTGTGCCTGGAAATAGGAGCACAGATCGAGGCCCTCGGCAGGAAAATGAAACAATCCCATAGCAAAAGAGCAAGTCAGCGGTCTAATCTGCGCGAACTGTTGGGCTAATGAGGAGCGTCACAAAAATAGGTGGGGACACTTACCTAGTATGTGAAAGGGCCCTGGGTTTGATCCCCAGCACTGCAAAAAAGCAGAAAGTAAACTTGGCCAGAGGTCGGTACCAGGCTAGGTCTCGCCACTTCTCTCAATATCTGCCTTTGGCTGGTTAGTTTCCTCAGGCACGGAGGAACCAGCACAGGTGTGACGGCTTCCTTAGGAGAACTCCCTCCACTTTCCTTGCCATTTTCATCCCGATGAAAACCCAGCCACAGCAGGCGGCTGAGGGGATTGTGTGGCGCTGTCTTCCTTCCCGACTGCTCTGGGCCGAGTCTGGGCACATTCGTTCCCCTGCAGAAGTCATGGTCCAGGAGAAAGGTGTTAAAGTCAGTCTTGTCAACACTCCACTGAAATGTCCCCACACAGGACAGGTGCTAAGTAAAACACCGCGCATCATGGCCCAGCAGAGTACAGCTCAGAAAGGCCTTCTGAGGGGCCACTTGAGGCTTCATTATCAGAGTGTGGGCTTGTCTGGAATGTAAACTATAGGAAGTAAAGCAAAGGATTCCAGAAAGGGGCAGCGCAGTAGTGGATTACCAAACACCTGAAGTTCAGCCAGAAGATGCCGTGGGTCTTGTCACCAGAGTCGGGAAGGACCAAAGGAAGAGATCTGGGGTGATAGCAGAAGCACCTCTAATATGCCCCGTACCTGTGGTCTCATGTCAGTGGACGGTGCCTCACCCACGAGCCAACTTCCCCCTCTGGTGAGAGGCCCTACACAGCCATCTTGTCTCTAAGAGCCAGTTGAGAGGCCCACACGGAACCCTGGCACCACTGTCAGGGAAAACTTAGCTTTTCTTTTTGCCTAGCTCCTGTGTGTCACTAGGCGACTAGTGTCTACAGCAAGTTGAGTGGCTCCTTCTATCTTTTTCTACGGAATGGTTGATGGGAGCAGACCTCACTTCTTGGGAGAACACTCCCAGAAACAGCTGTACCAGGCTGTAATTTGGAGGCACTCAACTTTGTGTGTCTGTGAACACGAGACTTTGCAGTGCCTGTCCAAAGATCCCCTGGAGCTATCCAGTCCAGGCTTGCCCACCAGGAAAGCCACGGGAAGGGAGCCACGGCTGAAGAGCAGCATGGCTGTTACACAGAGGAAAGAGGGACACAACATCTGCTGGAGGTGAACAGAAAACCATTTATCTAAATAGAATAGAAATAAACAAAACCTTTAAAAACAATCACAAGATTTACAAATAAATTGGTACAAAATAAATAGGTATTGTAAATCTACAACATTGGAATTAATTATAAACGCGTCCATCATGACAGTCAGCTTGTGAAGCCCGTGCATCTGACCTGCGCTTGTTTAGCTTTCCATTGATGCCACTGCTCAGAAGCATGAAATGTATACCGTGAAGCAGTGGGTACAGCTAAGGAGGGTGGGGCCATCAGACAAAGCGGAGCTGGCTGTAGGCACAAGGGGATGTTGGTAACTGGGCCATGGTACCAGGAAGAGACATGCTCAGAACCTAAAAGCGCTGGCAGCTTCCATGATCCAGATAGGTTCTGCAATCCTAGGAAACAGATCTGGCTTGGGAGTGATGAGGAAGGAGCCACACCTAACACCACACAGGGAAGAAACCAATCCGCAGTAACTTGTGAAGACGTGAGAAGCTCTGCCCCCACCTACCTCCCAGATACTGGCCATCAGGAGTGGGTTGGGGTAGGGCAATGAGAGAAGCCGGAGGAAGAGCAGCAGTGCAGTCTTTTTTTTTTCCTTAAAAAAAAAAAAAATCACTACCCTCTCACCCAATAAGGGACAACAGAACCCTAGGCTCCATGGATGAGGGGCTTCAAAACAGTGTCTTAATCACAGATGGTATACTAACAGTAGAGATGTATGTACATAATAAATAATATAAAACAAAGCATATACATTTGTGGATTTAAAGGACTGCAAAAATAAGAAAAGTCAATGGATTGATAGGCTGTTCACAGTAGACCGGGCATGGGTGGTGGTGAATCGGAAGATAGGCGGGGCCGTCTAGAGATCACTCTTCCCTACTTCCCTCTGTTCTAGGGGCCCAGCTGTTTGTATGGAAGAAACCTGAGTCCCCAAGAGGAGCAGGCACTCAGGTCTACTAGGTCCCTTTGATAGTTTTCTGTAGAGCGATTCTGCAAGAATCCAGCCCCCTAAGTAAATAGACGTGGATCAGATGTGAGCAGCATCAGAAGAGCCTTTCCAAGGGAGGCCAGACAGCACCCAGTCACCCAGCCACCCTCGTCTGTTGACCCGCAGCTGTGTGCACACAAACACCTGGAACCTGACTCTACTGCCATTTTGATAATGCTTCAAGTACCGCCTGGCATTCCCCATTAGAAGGCATTTAAAACAATCGCAGTTGAGACGTCCCAATGGCTCTGGCATAGAAAGGTTGCCTGAGCTATGTCAGCCACAGGGAACCAGGAAACAGATGCCCTGCTGCTCACTAGCTGCTGTGAAAGACTGCCCCTCTTCCTGACTGGTGGGTAACAGGACTCCCCAGAAGGAAAGCCAGGAAGTTAGCATTGATTCCAGGAGGCGAAAGGCTGCTGACCCCAGCTTTGAGACCAGCTGACGGCAGGCTTAGCCTTGAAGCACTACTCATCCCTCAGGTGGAAGCAAGTGAACCTCAGTGAGTTCATCTTTCCCATCAGCCACTCAGACACAAGTAAATGGCCTTGAGGTATAAAAATCCACTAAGTAGGTTGCTCATTGATAAATCTGTATGGAAAAACTTCCACATCCCCTGCCCCCCAGTCACGTCCCTATACGTCTCTAAATTCCTCCCAATTCTGGGCTAGCCTACAACTTACCCAGTAGTCCTGCTCAGAAGCACCACAATTCTAGGCCCAGAATGGAAGCAAACAGCCCAGGAAGGAGCCTGATTTCCCCCGTAAGAAAGGACACACTGGTACCTCATGCCTAAAACAGCCATCAGCCCCTCACAGGAAAAGCACATCTCGGGCAGCAAGGAGGGGAGTTTTGCCAGGCCACTAGGGAGTTGTAAGTCGTCAGCCCTCACTGGAACAAGGTGTATGCGCTGTACCAGTTAACCTGCCTGGGTTCACCCTTGGAGACGACATCCCCTGGGTCCAGGCACGGTGACGGCACAGATCTCTGGTAGCCTTCAGAGGAGGACAGAGGTGTTTGCATGAGTTTGTAACTAGCCAGGACACAGGCTCAGTCACTCAGCACCTACTTGGTTTGCTCCTTAACCCAAATAACTTGAGGGCAGAAGTTCACGGTCCCTGCTTAACTTAAAATCCTGTTGCTCCATTTCTTAAGGGAAATGCGTTTGGACCTGCCATGTTTTCCTAGACTTGGAAAAGCTAGTCCTTATCCGTACAGAGCTGGGGATGGCAGGGAGACTTCACAGTTAGTGTTCCTATCAGTGTGAAGTTCTGCACTGAACGCTGCACACGTTTCTTGGACTGACATGAGAAAGTGGTGTGAGGCTCAGCTCCCTTCACGTGAGGTCAGTCACGCCCATACAGAGTATGAAAGATGAGGCACCTTCAAATTAAGAACCAGTTTAATCTAGTTGACTAGCACCCCAATACTCATGTATAAATTTCAGGATTCTGTTTTCTCAAGAGTTTAATTACCAGGGTCTGGACTTGCCTGACAGAGGGCAGCAGAGTGAAGGACCCTCACTTAAACTGACTGTCCTGGCCACATCTGACACAGGCTGCCCTGTCCTCTGGCTGGCAGCGGTGGCTCCAGATACCATCATGGAGCAGGGGGTAGGCCCATAGCAACCCAAGTCTGGCCTGCCTGTCTTACCTCCACGTTTGCACACACAGCAGCCTGGGGGTCTACAGCTAGAGCTACAAGGAAGGAACCCTGTACGTGGCCAATCCATTACGTGCCCGTCTGTCTTGACGGGAAGCCGTGGGGTCAGCCACAGATGGTATGCATATGCCTGTCCTAGCCGAGACAGTTCTGCTGCCCCAGAGGGGAACCAAAGAATTGATCACTCAGCGCAAGCCGTTTGAAGGTCGGGTACTCTCCACAGAGCAGCGGAAACTACAGCCAGTTCACCTTGTGCACCCGAGAACCAGGGAGGAACTATTCTGAATTCCTGGTCATGAGAACTGAGTAACTACTCCAAAGTAATGAGATCATTAATGAGAAGTGAACACAAAGCTGGTGGCTACAATCTCGGTCTCTGAGAACCGCGCTCCCCAGCTCCTAAGAGAACTCTACAGTTAGCTACCACACTAGGTGGTGACTAGGCTCTCTCAGCTCCCTAGACTCCCACGTCTCTAGGGTCCACAAACAGTGCTGCTCTGAAAAGGGACCAAGCATGCTTCTCTCCCAGAGGCCCCTCCAGCAGCAAGGCTTGTCTAAGGCAGGTGTGCTGTGCTCCTGGCTCCCCAGGCCTCAGGGAGGGGCCCTGATCCTGGCCAAACTGAGAGAGTTTGCATCTGTGCACATTATGGTCCTTAGTAAATGGATTTTTTTTCACTTGGATGTGTTTGAAAAGGGGGTGCCATAGTATGGGGTTCCATATGGTAGGAACCCTTGCCCAAAGTGGCAGGTTAGGTATCACTCAGATCCTTTGGAGGCCACTCCAATGACCCTCCACCAAGTGAAGCTAGCCCTTCTCTGTCAGGCACGGAACCCTTTGAGAACACTTCAGGACCACTACCTCTACCCAGGGGTAACACTGTCAGTGGACATGGCACCAGAGGCCCGGACCCAGGTGTAGCTGTCAGGAGTACTTGCCAAAGCACGCCCAAGGCCATGGGTGCCATTCCCAGTACGTACACACGTACACACACACACACACACACACACACACACACACACACACACACACACGTTTTCTAGACTCACCAACTATTTACAAGGAGATTAACCCAAAACGTTACCCTCCCAGAGCCCAGCCTGGGGTTAGCAGACCTCCTACCTGAGGGAGGAGGCTGATGGTGAGCTTTAGGGTTCCTTGGGCAGGAAACCCGGGCACAGGAAGGCTCTCTTCTCCAGCTGTGACCTGGGTAGTGAGAATCCTATTGAACATTACGGTCAGGAGGTCATTTCAGTGTATGAGTATCGCCAGCAAACACAGGTAACCACTTAAAACAAACAAACTAGTTAAGGAATCAGTCACCCAAACAGTACCTGCTGGCGTGAATTTCACAACACATGGTAAATTTGGTATTAAAATAAAACAGGGACATACATGAAACACTCACAACACACATTTGGTTTCTGGATCTGTTTGGGGTCCAGCTGACTCTGACTGTATGACAGCCTCTCTGGCATTGACCACCTCTGAAGCAAGAGGCATCTTTGCTGGACCACTGCCACTTCTGGGCCCTACAGTCCAGGGACAAGATGGGAGGGGGCACTTGGCTCTATGGAAGAAGGGGTGAGACAGGTAATCCCTTGTCCTTCTATTAAAAACAGTACACATTCCACCCCACCCCACCCCCGCCTCATTCTGATAACACATAGATCCCCAGGGGAAAGAGGCAGCTAACGTAGCTACCACGCCACATGTTCAAGCCCCGTGGAAAGTTTCCATTTGGCACCTGTAGCAGCGGCTTGGATTAGCAAGAGTGAGGGCCGAGAGGGTGGGGGGGGGGTGGCTCAGCTGATGCCCCAGACCACCCCAGGTTATAGGACTGTGGATGAAGTCAACTTGCCTCTTGCCAATGATAAACCATGGGTTTAAAATTCATTAACATTCATTTTGGTGATAAAAATTCCTTAGGGTGGGAGCAAAATCACATTCCCAAGCAAACGTTAGCCCTTCCTAAGGGAAAGGGACACAATTGAACATATTTTCGAAATACTATATGCACAGGGGTGTCTGCAGCTTCTGCCAACACCCACAGTGACGACAGACTTGGCACGTTCCTCAGTGACATGGTCTTCATTCATCCATCAAGTTCGACAGCGACACCCACCGGCACACAGAGGAAAGGTAGCCTTCCCGGGACGGCCAAGGAAGGCCACTCAAGGGGCAAGTCCATTCTGTTAGGGTCACATCATGGGATCACAGCAGAGCTAGCTCAGACAGACCAACTTAAAACTCTGCAAAAGACACTTGAAAAACAAAAAACATGATCTCTTGAAAAAAAAATAAACGAAATAATTTTTAAATTCATGCACATTGAGGAAGGAAAGAAATGGTAAAAGAACTGAAAAAATAAACATGATTCTATTTGGGCAGAAGTCTGTCTCCGAATTCTTGAAAGCCATGCCCCAGCTGTCGATGTCACTTGTCTAGTTTCCATCCCTATCCATGCTGTCCTCCGCAGCTTGCCGTCCTCTGCAGCCTCCAGGGAAAGGGGCAAAGTCTTTGGTCTCATTGCTGTAGGACGCAGCATGGCAGACAAGCTCACACTAGTGGAAGTCATGGTCAGACAGGCCAGGAGGCCGGACGAGGGGACTGAGGGGCTCTAGATGGCGCCGTCACTGTGCAGGCTGTGGTTGGTCTTGTTGTGCGATACACAGTTCTGTTCGTTGAGCAAGTTGGCTGTCTCGTCCGGCAGCCCGTCATGCAGCTCCGTAAGAGTCAATTCAATTCTAGTGTTTTCACTGTCTGAAGACTGAGGGGTTTTGTCCATCCGGGATGCCATCAAGGCATTTTGGTATTGCTGTCTGGAGATCTGGGGCCAGAAGAGGACACAGAAAACACACTTATTTTTAGCTTCTCTTGTCTCCTACACGGCATCACAATCTCAACACCCCAGAGCTCTCGGAGAGAATCGTCCTTGAGTAGGAAGCAGGCAGCGCTGAAGGTCAAGTCGGTTCTCACCACTGGGACCCTTCCTACATCTTGCCTCTTAACGCTCAGATCTGAGAAAAGTGGGGTCAGTGTCCATCAGCTAAGGTCATTGCAGGCTCCAGTAGGTGTCTATTTCAGACTAAGAAGAACCTGTCTCCGGGGCAACCTCAGACTGCTTTTCGGGTCAGCCAGAGCCACCAGCTGCAGGCTCTGAGAGCTCTGAGAGCCCTGACAATGGCTCTTCCCTCCTCTCCATTCCTGCCCCCTGCCAAGCCCGTGTTTGCTTTCACTGCTCATGGCTGCTCATGGCGTGGAACGGAGGTCAGTATGGGCCCTAAGAGGCGGCAGGGTGCTCTGACAGCCAAGGGGAAGCCTGTGGGGACTGGACCAGCTGTCAGGGATGCGGGTGATACCTGCAGGATCCAGCCAGCGCCCCCCACCCCCATTCACCTTGACAAACTGCAGGTCAGAGAGGGCTCGCACTGAGTAATCAGGGATGTAGACCTGGAGGAATGAAGAATTGAGCTGGTTGTTGCTGCTCCCCAAGGTTGGTGTCATGGCGTCAATCCGGTCACTTCGGCTGAGAGAGTCTGAGTGGTTCAGGCCACAGGGGCGAGGAGGTGACTTATTTTCACCTAGAAGAGGGAGAAGATTCAGCTTTTAAAGCACTGTAGATATAGCCAATGGGGAGTGATTACTCCAAATAAAAAGCAATTGCAGAAGCACATACCATGTCCCTCCCGCAGGCTACGTGGGTCTCAGCTGTGACAGACAGGTCTGGGTGGAAAGGCAAACAAAGGCTCAGGAGCTGGGGGCCCGCCTCACAGGGGACATCACTAGATACACAGGTGGGGCTGGGAAAAGGCCCGGGACACGGAAGCTGCCTGAGACTAATAAGGAGCAGAAAAGACTCTTCTATTATTTTTCTAGAAGCCGAAACTAATTATCACAGTCCCTCTGCCTTTGCCACTTATCCCTAAGGAGCTCAAGGTGCCTTGGGAATTCAAGAACACAAGGCGACAGGTCTGCCTACAATGTCCGGTAGTGAGCTCCCTGGAACAAGTGTTCAGGGCAGGGGAAGCTGTGTTCTCACTGTCAGAGAACGTTCTTCACGGCTTTTTATTGTAAATGTTCTGTGCACTGCACGCAGTGCCCATGGAGGCCAGAAGAGGGGGTTGGGACCCTTAGAACTGGAGTAAACATTTTTAGCTGCCATGTGGGTCATCTGGAAAAGCAACAAGTGTCCTTAACCACTGAGCCACCTCTCCAGCCCCCATTCCCTGTAGCTTTAGCGATAAACTGTGTTAAAGCTAAAACTGGGCTGGACGTGGTGCCTAAGCACTCAAGGACAGAGGTGGGTGGATCTCTGAGTTTGAGACCAACCTTGCCTAGAGAGGCAGTTCCTGGACAGCCAGGGCTACAAGAGAAACCCAGTCTCAAAACACCTAAACAAACAAACAAACAAACAAACCTTACTTCTGCACCGAGGACGCTTAACAAACTATTGCAGATACAGCTGGCTGCCCACGTTAAATGGGCTCTGAATTGCAGAATGCCCCAGGATAGAGGGGACCCACTCACCCATCTTCCAATGTCCTTAACTGATGCCCCCACGGGAGAGGCAGCCTGTGGCTAGTGCCACCTGTCAGCTGTGGAAAAGTCTATCACCATGGTCACCGTCTAGCTTCTATCTCAAATGACAGGTGTGTGTAGTGCCACTCAGCAACCTGAAGCCGCCCTGAAGAAGCTGAAGCACTGGTTCCCCTGAATCTTTCCTCCCCTCACAGTGGTACCAAACCCTCAGCCCACCCACCACCCACCCCACTTGGTGAACATCCCCTCAGGGCAGAAAACGTCAGTACCAGGAACCCAGGCCACAGGCTCCATGTCTACCGTCCTGTCCTGTCCCAGCTCACAGGGCCACCTGCCCACTGGTTTGACTCAGCAGCCCCTCCTACCACCTTCTGAGAGAATGCACACATTAATAACCAGTGCTTTAGATTTAACAGAGGAGAACTTTGAACCCGTAACCCAAATCGGCTGAGCTCCAGCATCCTTATCTGTAAGATGAGTACAGTGTTCCCAGCTCGTGTACCCTGAGGGTTCAAAGGAAGACAGAAAGTGCTGAGCACAGCGTGACATCCAGTGAGCACCAGATAAATGTGCCACACTGACGTGTTAGCTTTTCCCAGACCTCACCACCGTGCCTCTGCCTCAGGATCACACACTTTCCACACAACGACATCACCTGTCATGACAGCCCTTTAAGTTCTTCTGAACAGGGAATTCTGTGGCTCTACCTCCAGGTTTCAGAATGAACCACTTGTTCCCACACATCTTTTGAAACAGTGTTTACTTCTATGGCGTCAAGGCTTTAAAGGCAGGTACTGGGCGGGCAGGCTTACTGCCTCTTGGCCAGACCTCCAGGAAGAGGGTGGAGCCTGAATTCTTCCGGGCTGTCAGTGAGCACTGTTCTCTCTCTCTCTCTCTCTCTCTCTCTCTCTCTCTCTCTCTCTCTCTCTCTCTCTCTCTCTCTCTGTGTGTGTGTGTGTGTGTGTGTGTGTGT
>NC_022015.1:74551775-74560723 GCF_000317375.1 Microtus ochrogaster | reverse complement strand
TCTCTCTCTCTCTCTCTCTCTCTCTGTGTGTGTGTGTGTGTGTGTGTGTGTGTGTGAGAGAGAGAGAGAGAGAGAGAGAGAGAGAGAGAGAGAGAATATGCCTGCACTGTGTTTGTGCATGTGTGCGTGGTGGATCCCTTGCTTTGCCCGCCAGCATTACCACAGTCTGGAGAGACCACCACTTCTCTGTACCCACTCTGCAGAGCCACGGGCCGACACGATTTGTCTGGGAACGTACCTTATGACTTTAATGCTGCTGATCAGCTCACAGACAATATTAGAATCTTAAGAGCAACAGCAATAATCTCTCACCACAAGGCCAGCGACATTGGCTGCAGCCTCCTCGACATGAAGGCAGCAGGCCTTGAGAAACTGTATCTGCCTACGATTCCAACAGACTCAACTTTTGCTCACAAAAGGCTGCCAGGAAAGTTTAATCATTTTTAAAGTTATCATAAAATTATTGTAAGAGGGAGAGTTGGAGTCCAGTGACAGCTAGCCATTCCGCAGCAGGGTGGAGGCAGTGGGGAGAGATTTAACTGGTTTTCTGGGGTTGTTTGCTGCTCTTTGATGGAAGCCGCCTGTTTTCTCAAGAAGCTGCTGGAAGTTTGTCCTCCAGGCAATACTCCTGACGTAAGCAGGGGTCTGGGGAGCCTCGAACTATTTCAAGATCTGAGTGGGAAGGCAGGACCCGGAGTATACAAAGTGTTCTAAAGTGACACAGAAACACAGGCAGGAGCCTTGCCCACTCGATGAGGGTGTGCTTGCCTCCAAAATGGAGTCGTTTTGGTCCTATCTACTCTTGCTAAAAGTACTGTCCTCCTGTTGCGGCTTGATAGGGATGGCGGAGTCAGCTCAAGTCGCTGATGCTTTTAATCCTAAGAATTTCACGGAGCCCTTTTCTAGCGGTGTGCACACTGGAAGCTCTGGGTGAGGCCTTCCAGTGCGGCTTCCCAACAGAGCAACCATCTGAATTCTGGCGGATGCTACTTGTATACATTGGATTTTCCAGAGTCGGGACAGTCAGTCAGTCGGCCAGATCAAACCCTCAGATTTCTTGTGAGTGAGCCCGACCCAGCACCCAGGCCCACTGCTGCCTGGAAGACGACATCACTACGATGGATGTCACTCCTGAGAGTGGTCTGTGATGACACAGGTTCTGTCATGGGTGCCCTATGTTCACGTCCCTGTGGCTGACCAGTGAGCGAAATGGACACACTTGCCACGCCAGAACCAGAATTTCCTCTTATGTCCTTTTGCTTTTTTGAGCCAGGATTTCTCTGTGTAGTCCTGGATATCCTAGAACTCACTCTATAGAAAGACTGGCCTCAACCTCGGAGATCTGTCTACCTTTGCCTCCCAAGTGCTGAAATTAAAGGCGTGTGCCACCACCACCTGGCTGAGAACCAGAATTTCATGTGCTATCTTTGAAATGAGCCGAAGCCAGGCCTGCTGGGATGGCTTGTCAGAAAAGCTGCTTAAGTCTCCGGGCCAGGAAAATCTGTGACCCCTCGCTTCCACCCAGAGGACAATTGTTTGAGTTAAAAAAAAAATGGCAAAACCCCTTTTATTTGGGGGGCACGTGTGCCAGAGGACAGGTTGTGAGGGGCAGTTAGCTCCTTTCACAGGTGGTTCAGGTATCAGGCTCCGCATCAGAGGCCTGTACTCACTGAGCAATCTCCTGGGCCCCACGCGAAAGCTTTAGGGACTGTGATGCCAGGTTCCTGGATGCAACTTTGCTCTTCCAGCTTTGTCAAGCAGGAGTAATGGCAGCAAAGCTGGTTAGAAAACTAAAGAGGAAAATACAAAAGCGAAGTCGCATAAGAGGTGGTGGCTGTTTTTCTGGTGCTGGCATAGGAATGATGTCTCCCTCCAGCGTGGAGCTGCACCGAGATGCGGGCTAACGACTGTCCTGGCTCCAGCGGGTGCACGTGACCATGCTGAGGTGTTAGACGGCTGCAGGAGATCTGCGTCTGGGTTTTCTAAGCCACTTTCGCTGGGAAACTGAAGCACATGCAGTAGAAATGCCCGTGAGACTTTCCAATGCTCGTGAAACACTGACGCCTAGCTTGGGTGCGGAGTGGCATTTCTGGGAGTGCCCCCTCACATTTCCAGGTGGAGGCTGCTGTCCTCAGGTCCTCTGCAAGAGCAGCACCTCTCCAAGCCCACAGAGAGGAATGTTACACTAAGTGTGGGCAGTCACCTTGGACCATATGTGTAAACTCTGACCTGCAGCGGTCAGTGCCACCAATGTCCATCAAGGATGTCCGCTCAACTTTGGCTCAGAGCAGAATCTGTGGTTTCTCCGTCTCGTGGCTTCAAAGCACTCATTCTGTGATGCATGGGAGCCGCCCGGCTTCACTGGTGCCCCATGGTCTTCCGGTCACCATGGCGGTCACATGATCAGATGATGCCCAGATGAGGACCATGCGAGTCACTCAGATGGGCGTGGCCCAGAACGCACAAATGGAGAAGATGCAGCATTCTGCACACACTTAGTGGGGACAGGCGAGAAGCACAGGCTCTCCGAGTTAGCATCGCCAGCCGCCTTTGCACATACCGTGGGTGCGAGCAGCAAGTGCAGTTTCTATTTCTTGTCCTCAATCTTTGCTTGGTAGTTCTTGACTGAGGCAGTGATGTTTGTTTGTAAATTAAACCCTCTCTCTTCCCCCAGTTTCTAAGCCTGACTCTAACACCAGGGCTGTAATAGGCAGGGTACCAAAAGCCTTAACTGCTCTGTTCCAGAACCAGGCGTTCACGTGGACGCTGGTTCTGAACAGAAGCTTAGTGGATAGGATGAGATTAGGAGCCCTAACAGAATTAAGAATTCTAACAACTAATTTATAGTTATCCACCCTCATGGTAACTTTACCTTTCAGATAAGGGAAAATGCTGGTTTTATTGTTTTCCCCTGAAGTTCATATTAGGCTTTAATCTATTGAAACGAATGTCTTTCTGGGCCACAATGTCACCTCCAATAAGCTTGCTTAGCTTAAAAAAAAGTGAATAACACATATTCACATCCTTTATCAGAAATCCTTGAGATAAATAAAGGGCTATATTTCCAGCTGTAGATTGGTCCATATGTGCATCCCATAACACAAACCCTGTTCTGCAGCCCTGCACCAGCCCGGCAACTCAAACTTAGCTACAGTGAGACACAGAGGACCCGAACCCACAAAGAGGGGCAGGAGCAGCCGCCCCACCCAAGTTCATGTTTTCCTGTCAAATTTACATGTTCAGGTTTCAAGACAACGCTAAAGATGAGACTTTGGTCTTACCTGGGCATGGGGGCACCTAACCACAATCGTGTGCTGGGGAGGTGAAGTCAGGGAGGCCTGAATTTAAGGTCGTCCTCAGTGCTACAGCAGCTTCAAGTCTGAGGCCAGCCTGGGCTACAAGAGACCTCATCTCAAAAACAAAACAAAACCAAAATCAAGACCCTTTTAAGCTAGGCATGGCTGTGTCCCCTTTAGTCCCAGTACTCAGGACGCAGAGGCAGGGGGATTCCTGTGAGTTTGTGGTCTTCCTGGTCTGCATAGTGAGTTCCAGGACAGCCAAGGCTAAGACCCTATCTGAAAACCAAATAAATGGCTAAGCCTTTCAGCATTGTTGTGTTTTGTTTTTCTGGCTTTTTGATTTGGTTTATTTTATCCATCCTACCCAGAAATCCTTTGTTTCGGCAGCAAATTAGCAGATACAATAGTGAGACATTGCAACCATAGGTACCTTGTGAAAGGGGCTAGATGTCATTGGCTTAGTCTAGCACCCACTCATGAAGTAGCTGTTACTGTAATGTCAGCAGGCCTGTGGGCCAGGACCTTCAAGGCAGGGCTGTTTATACCTGACCAGTTGGAGCAGGCATAGCAAAGAAATCTCAGAATTCTACAGAGAAAGTAAAATTCAAATTTTAATGGGCTTTGGCCAAGAGTCATCAACTTCAGTATCCCTATGACTTTTTAAACAAACAGTAAACATGAACAAATAAAAGTATAAATGCATGTGTGTGCTGGCTGGTTGGAGTCAGATGGCACTGGGAATATCTTATGCCAGACCCTAAGAGCAGAGAGAGGACGTGTTCATGTATGATGTGTGTATGTGTGTGCAAGCCAGAGGCCAACCTTGGGTGTCTACTTATTTTTAAGGCAGTGTCATTCTCTGGGACCTGGGGCCCACTAATTTGGCTCAGCTGGCTGGCCAGTGAGCCCAGGGGTCCTGCAGTCTCCACCTCCCCAGTGTTGGGATTAAACACACACTACTAGACTGGCTTTGGGAACTGGAGATCAGGTCTTCCTCTTCCTACAGCAAGCATTTCAATAACTGAGCTATCATTGAAGTCAGGGTTTTACTCCGTGGCCATTCTGACCTCAAACTCACTATGTAGCCCAGGCTGGCCTTGACCGTGTGACAATCTGCGCACTTCCGCCTTCTAAATACAGATTAGACGTGTGGGCCACCACACTGGCTGACGGCAGACCGAAGGGAATCTTAATGAATTTCCTTCTGAGGTAAGTGTCGCCTCCTAGAGTACTCCAGAGTTTGGCTGAAGTTAGACCGTATATAAAGTTCATCAGTCAGATTGAAAATTACAAGCTATATGGGGGAAAAGCAACACAGAAAAGTTGCATTTCCCAACATAGATGCTCAACAATCTTCCTTTCTTTGAGACAGGGTCTCCCTATACACGTAGCTCACGCTGGTCTTAAACCCTTGATTCCACTGCCTCAGACTCCTGCATGCTGGGATTACAGGTGTTCACCATAAACTCAGTTAAGGCTAAGCAATTTTAATTAAAGAAAGATTAAAGCCTTTCTTTGCAGTTGATGGGCACGTTGAGCACATTGGGCACAGCCACGCTTTCCTGCGGGGAGATAATCTGCAGCTGGTCAGGAATGCGCAGGACACTAAGTCTAAAGCAAAGGAAGGCCCTGAGCGGCAGGGCCCCCTGTCTGAGGAAGGCAGAAATACACCAGTCAGCTCAGGGACAAGCGCCCTAGGGCAGGATGCGTGCAGTCCTTTTTCTCATTTGCCAAGAAAACCCATACTCCCAAGATTTTGTTCAAATGGATTCCCTGGGAGCAGCTGAGGGTTGGGGGCTGAGGCCCTCAGGTCTCTACAGACTCCACTTCTCACAACATGCTGAAGATGGATTAAGACTTGGGGCAGATTTGAGTGTTCCAGGCCAGTGCAGACTGGATGGGCAGAAAGCACTGGACCGTCACCATAGTGACTCTTTGTGCCCCCGGTCACCACGGTTCCTAGGCCAGAGTTCCTTTCCAGCCCTCTGTGGCTAATGTTTTCCTGGACAGCCCCCTCTTAGTCAGCAACCTGAGCGTTTTCAGGCTGCAGGAAACAGGAAGTGTTGTGGAAATAGAGTGTGTGGCCCTGGTGGCCAGGCTTTCCCGGGGTTACGAAGAAGAAGCATGCAGAATTACCTGGAGAGCCTGCTGCTAACACCTCTGTCCTGCTGACAGCAAAGGTTCGGGACAGGGACAAAGGAACTGAAAATGGAGAAAAACACGGTGAGATGGCATTGGAAGTCAGAAGGGGGGCTTCACATCCAAGGGACAGGAGTGGACAGTATCTCACTGACATGAGCATCCCACCCAGAAGTGCCGGAGCTCTGTGGTCTTGTGCAATGGAAGAGACACAAGTGACTTTCCAGGAAGAGCAAGGCAGGGAGTATGCTCTCTTCTAAGAAGTTCTGAAACCCCCAATACCCAAATGGGGTCCACAGCCCCAGACAAACCTTTCTCAAGGCCCAAGTCACACTAGCCACATACAACCGCAGGAGCAGCTGGTGCAGGCCCTAAGAAAAGGCCGAAGCCTCACCCAGCATTCACCAGGGAATCTTGTGAGCCCTCGGTTACCCAACTCCCTGCTATTCTTGGTTTCAGAATTTTGGCCTGGTGTTTGAATTGCTTGGAATGATTTCAGATTTCAAAGCAGAGGCAAATGTATAGGGTGCCACACCCCGACTGGCAGGCAGAGGTGAGGCTCCTAGCTGCTCACTCAGTCGGGAGACCAGCCCCACCACAGGGAAACCCCGGAGGGCAGACCGTGGTGGGTGGGACATGTCTTTCCACAGTCCAGAGAACCAAGGGCTGCAGGCTTTGCCCAGATCACGGGCTTCTTTGCATTTCTTTGTTTTGAGACAAGGTCTCAACATATAGCTCTGGCTGGCCTAGAACTTGCTGTGTAGGCCAGACTGGGCTCAAACTTGGAGAATCTTTCTGCTTCTGTTTTCCTGGTGAACAGCTTATGAACACTCTTATTTGTCACTGCACATGGAACATATGTGGAGAACAGAGGAAACTTGGAGGAGCCAGATTTTCTTCCCACCATGTGAATCTTGGAATTAAACTCAAGTCCCGAGTCTTAGCGGCAATGGCCTTTTCCTGCTGGTGCCATTTCACCAGGGTCACCACTTGATCAGACCCAGGCAGATCTTAATGTGGCAAACCTGTGCTAACTGCACATCTCAATGGATACACAGCCCCCAGAGTCCAGTCATGAGGTTCAGTACATAGAGGCCTTTGACATGAACGGTGAGGGCTTTCTGGTGAGGTGTGAGCTCTTTGCTGGCTTTTGTTGTTACTGTTTTGGTTAGTTTGAAAGGTATCTTGTAGTCTGGGGCTGGCCTCAAACTCACTGCATAGCTCAGACTAGCCTAAAACTCTGGTCCTCCCACAGCCTTTCCCACGTGCTGGCACTAGAGGTATGGCCATCACCCCGGCCTTTTTGCTGACATTTTCTGAGTGGGATTTCCCTTACACTATGGTTCAATATGCGCTGGGCTAGGGTTTAGGCTTAACTCTCCAGAAATCAGCAAAGATGTTTTGCTCTCATTTCTTTCCAGGGCCACCTTGTAGGTGTGGGTCGCGAACCTGGGCTAACTGGAGGCACGTAGTCCTAGGGCAGTCTCCACACAAACGCCTTTCTGTGACGTAGCCTCTCCTCTTGTGCTGGCTTGTTTTTATATTTGAGACAAGGCCTTGCTATGTAGACCTACGGCTTAAAGCTCACAAAGCAGACAACACTGACTGGGAACTTGTAGCGCTGTTCCTGCCCCCACCTTCTGAAATCCATTTTAAGGGTCACAGCACACTGTATACATAGTAACCCATCCAGCTACAGGGCACCAAAGGTCTTTTCTCAATGTCATACAGCCTGCACCTCGGGCAGTGACTCGGGTCTTTCTACAACCAGTCACAAACCCCAAGTTCACAACAAAGACCTAGTAGGAACGCTTACACAGACCCACATTCACATGTGGGGACAGCGTGCCCTTAGGACTGTGAAACACGCACAGGACAGCGAGGGATCTGGATGTTAGTGGCTTTCTTTCTGATGATGACATCCTTAAGTCTGCCACACTGCCGAGTGGGACGACAGGGAAGACCAGTGTCACAGAGACAAACTTCCCTGAAGGTCTCCATTCCTGTTAGGAGTTTTTCAGTCTGACAGTTTCCCGGTAAGGTGGGTTAAGGTTAGCTTTGGGCTTTGTGAAGGTTCCCTTGTACAGGATGCTCTTTTATATTTTGGCCACAAGGTGGCACTCCAGCACCTCTGTTTACCTGCTTGACCTGCTCCTGGCCAGAGAAGACAAGCAGTGATAGCAAGAGCCAGAGGGCTTGGGAGCACAGCAGAGTTGGGTGAGGATACTCCTGCTGGGACAGGTCACCTTTCAGGCACCCTAGAATCTCAGAGAACTTAATTTTCCATGGCATACCCACACACCACAAACACCAGCAAACTCCTTCATCCTCACACACCACAAACACCAGCAAACTCCTTCATCCTCAGGAAGATGCAGCAGAAAACCCCCAGAATAGCTATGATGTACAGCTTAGACTCAGGATGGACGCTTCTTAAGCTACGCAGGGGACACTCTGGGTGGGTGGAGATAGGGAGCACTTCCCATGATAGGCAGGGGATGCTCTGGGTGGGTGGAGATAGGGAGCACTTCCCATGATAGGCAGGGGATGCTCTGGGTGGGTGGAGATAGGGAGCACTTCCCATGATAGGCAGGGGATGCTCTGGGTGGGTGGAGATAGGGAGCACTTCCCATGACGGGCAGGGGAACACTCTGGGTGGGTGGAGATAGGGAGCACACCCCACAGGGGATACCCTGGGTGGGTGGAGATAGGGAGCACTTCCCATGATAGGCAGGGGATGCTCGGGTGGGTGGAGATAGGGAGCACGTCCCACAGGGAATGCCCTGGGAAATACTGAACTTGTAGGAAGTGCCGAAGCTGAGCAGCAACTCAACAGACCCCAGTGTGCACACCCACTAGAAGACAGTTTTCACAGGAAACAGCCCTCCATGGCTGGTCTAAGGGTTTACAGTCACCATGGAAACGTACTTCCAGGGAGATATAGCTGGATGGAGAAGGCACACACTCAAGTGTGGGGATATCTTCCATAGCCTGATGTCCTAGACTGAACAAGAGGGTGAGCTGGGCACAGCATCCATCCTTCCTGCTTCCTGTGGACCCAATGTCACAGCTGCCTCATGCTCCTGCCACCATAGTCTCTCTGCCATGACGATCGCACAATCATCACCTGATATAAACCTTCCTTCCTTCGTCAGGCAAGTGCGGTGCTCTGTGTTCACACAGGGGGAAGCACCACACAGAACATGACCGCAGCACTGGAGGGGGAGACAAACTCAACCCGCTCCATTCCCTGTAGTTCCATTCACACAGTTCAAAGAGGGGGGGCAGTGACGCAGAAGGGTGAGAGGGCCTTAGGTCTGCACAGCTGTGTTCGGTGCATGGAAACCTGTGGAGGTATCTACATGCACAGCTTCTGTCTCTAGGACTCATCGATGACAAGTTAAAGGAAAGCACACAGGCCAGCAGGGCACGGGAAGGACTGACGGGAGGAGGACTGACGGGAGGAGGACCGACACTGAGGGAGGAGGACCGACACTGAGGGAGGAGGAC
>NC_022015.1:74533683-74550167 GCF_000317375.1 Microtus ochrogaster | reverse complement strand
ACTGAGGGAGGAGGACTGATGGGAGGAGGACCGACACTGAGGGAGGAGGACTGATGGGAGGAGGACCGAGGGGAGGAGGGTTGCATCTTCCTGCAGTGGTCCTGTGCACTCACCTGGAGAGGCTGTGAGGGCCATTACACCATAGTATGAAAAAGCACTTGCTTCAAACTTCATACCTTCTTTCCCAGCTTCTACTTCCACTTTCCCCTGCGGGAAGAAACGGGAGGACTTTCAGTGTGATTTGCACAGAAAACTAGTTCTTCCTGGGTTTATCCAAACTCCACTCCCACAATCCCAAGAAGACAAGCTTTGAGAAATAAAAGGGAGGGTATACTCATTTCAACTAGAAAACTGGACTTGACTGAACGTTGGAAGTAACAATAAAAAGGTCAGTGTCTGTGGGTTCACTTAACGTTGTCCCCATGTCCCCAGCTCTTCGAGCGCCCCCAGTAATACAATTGGCGTGACAAATGCTGGGGAGACTCTTCTGGCTGCCCCAGGAGAAGCCGGAGCTGGGAAGCAGCAGGAGCAGGGTCAGCACACCATGTGTCCATGGAACAGGGGTGTGAACTGGTCCAGGGGCCTGGGCATCTGAGCAGACACCTTGCCAGGCTCTCTGAGGGCACTGCTGGGGAAGCAGCCTGAGAGAGTCTCCCCATCTGAACCAACTCCTCTAAGCATTGGCCTGCTCCAGCCCGAGACCTCTCCTCCCCCATCGCCTCTTCCATCCCTGCAGCCTGAGGGGTGACCACCAGCCCTGAGGTCCCCAGCAGCCTGTTCCAGCCTCAGACTCCCCAGCCAAGGGCCAGGGTATCTTGTTCACATCACCCCATCACCTCCCCCAGGACATTCTGTGCAAGGGGCAAACAGCAAGCTACCACTGCTGAACTAAACTGGGCATGGTGGCACATGCCTGTAATCCCAGGACTTGGGCAGTAAGAGGCAAGAGGATGAGGAGCCCAAAACCATTCTGGACTACATGAGACTATCAAGAGAGTGAGGAAGAGAAGGCAGGCAGGCAGCAGGCTAACACAGCGCTAGGAGGCAGGCACAGCTGGTCCCTCCTACAGCCTGGGGAGGAGGAGCTGGGAAAGCCTCTGAACACCTACACTCCACTTGTGTGAACTCCGGTACCCAGAAGACCTCCTCCTATAGTGCATTTCATTCTGGATTTGGGGAGACCCTCCTTTTGCACCTCACATCTTCAGAACCCCACCTAAGCCTCTCTTCACCTCATGGAAATACTAGCTTGCCTCGTCGCAACCAACTCCTGGTATACGAAAGGAACCTAAAATACAGATCACTTAATTTGTGAGCAAACGGATGGATCTAGAAAAACATCATATTGAGTGAGATATCCCAGACCCAGAAAGACAAATATCATATGTACTCACTCATAAGTGGCTTTTAGACATAAAGCAAAGAAAAACCAGCCTACAATTCATAATCCCAGAGAAACTAGACAACAAAGAGGACCCTAAGGGAGACATACATGGATCTAATCTACATGGGAAGTAGAAAAAGACAAGATATCCTGAGTAAATTGGAAGCATGGGGACCATAGGAAAGGGCAGATGAAGGAAGGGGAGCAGAGAAAAATATATAGCTCGATACAAACTAATAAAAAAAATTAAAAAATATATAGATCACTTTTGTCTGTGTGGTGCTTTCAGCTGTAACCCTCCCCTGTGCATGCCAGGCAGTGCCCCACTGTTCGGCTGCCCTCCCCGCCTTTCAACCTATAATTTTAAAGCAACCTGCAAAGGAGCAAGTATAAAAGTTTCCTAGCCATGCAGCCAGGCCCTCCCTACAAGGAGGTGCTATGAGCCCTGGGGAGCCAGCTCTCATCCTCTGAGCTATGTTCCAGGGGGTAGAAAGCAGCCCAGAAAACTAATTACAGAAGTTTTCAAACAAGCATGCCATGAAGAAGAGACACAATTGTAAGGATTATGGGCAGGCATGGCAGCACATGCCTGAAGGCCTAGCACTCAAGAGGCGGAGGTGGGGAGTTCAAATTCAAGGCCAGCTTGGTAGGTTTGCGCAGAAAATACTGCCAAAAGTGGGAGCTGAGGAGCTGGCTTGGTAGGTAAAAGGCCTGCCAAAGCATGGGGACCCAGGTTTGGATCTCTAGCACCATGTAAGAGACAAGTGCCAACCACATCTCAACCCCTAGCGCTTGGTGGGGATTGACACAAGGGGATCTTTGGAGCTCACTGGCCAGTCATCTTAGCCAATCGATGAGCTCTGGGTTCAGTGCGAAATCCTGCCTCAAAAGACAAGGTGGAAAATAATAACAGAAAATGCCTTTGGCTTCCACAGGCACCACCATGCATGCATGCCTGCATGCTAGGACATGAGCATGCCGCGCACGCGCACACGCACACGCACACACACACACACACACACACACACAAGCAGAATTCCAAGAGACACATTTACTTTCTATTCTACCATGAGGACATGCTTTCTGCAGGAAGCCTAAGGACGGGCAGATCCTGCTGACCCTGGTATAAAGGAAGGGCTAACAGACAGGTAAGGCCACAGAGCTCCTGGGACGAGGCTAAAGCCGCTTTTGCAGAGAAACAGGGTCCAGGAAGACAGCCCCAACCACATTAGTGTGTTCTGCTGAGGAAAGCCACGGAGGGAGGAAGCGGGAGCAAGTCCAGTAGAAGGGTGTGCTTGACTGCCTCAAAGAAGGGTGCCTGGGGGCCGAGCAGAAGAGCTGAGAAAGGAGGACAACTTTCCGCAGCGGGCAACGCTGAGGAGCGGGAAGAAGGTTGAGGGCTCTGTGAAGGGTGGCCCTTCACAGGGAAAGAGAAGGAAGTGATGGCAGGGACAGAGGTGACTTTAGAGAAGGTAAAGCTGGGAGCACCCAGGGGCACAGGCACCATGACAATCTCATCCTGAAGAGCCTCGGTGCGCACAGCGCTGACACACACTACCTTAGGGATGGCCTCTTGACTGAACTGCACAGTCAAACCACAGCCTCCCAGACTTCTTCCACCGTGTGTTCTGGGTTGTTTCATAAACCACACAGTCTGTGTTCTGTGTCTCTGCACGTGGAGTGAGTTCCCACTTTGTGATCAACCATCAGAACCTACCAGAACCATACTGTGGAAACAAGCCCGGGGTCTGCCTCTCAGGAAGGAAGCAGAGGCTGACAACAGAAAAGGATTTTGTCATGGCTGGGAGCTTCACCTGGTAACCTTAGAAGCACAAGGTCCCAAAGGCTGGCTCCAGCTCCCATGCCCAGGCAATCAGTATGAGGGTTTGAACTGGGTGATCAATATGAGGGTTTGAACTGGGTGATCTGTATGAGGTGTGAACTGGGTAATTCTTATGAGGGTGTGAACTGGGTAATCCATGTGAGTTGTGAACTGAGTAATCAGTGTGAGTTGTGAACTGGGTAATCTGTATGAGGGTTTGAACTGGGTGATCTGTATGAGGTGTGAACTGGGTGACCAATATGAGGTATAAACTGGGTAATCCTGGGTAATCCATATGAGGTGAGAACTGGGTGATCAGTGTGAAGGTGTGAACTGGGTGATCAGTATGAGGGTGTGAACTGGGTGATCAGTATGAGGGTGTGAACTGGGTAGGAGATAGAAGCTTTTCAGGTAACTTCAGGAATATGCAAGGTTTGGAGTTTCGCGTTTTGGCTGTTTGAGAGCAATGGCCCCAGATCTAGAAACTGTTTTCTGGTCTCCAAAATACGCCCACAAAGGCACAAGGTCAGGTCTTCTGACTAATTAAGGGTGGATACAGAGAGATTCCACACCCACACCCAAGGCCACAGCCATCCCCTACATCCTTCTGGGCAGGCACCAGGTGGGGTAGAGCATACTGCCGACTCTCCTCTCAGCTGCCGGAGTCTTAACCTTCGTGGACACACGAGGCAGTGCCTCCCACGTCGATGACTCCGAGAACTGGCAGCAGGTAAGAGCCAGCGCATTCTTTATCTCATCTCCTACTACTGCCATCATTTCAGAGAAGACCGCTTATTTTACCTGTCCCTCCAATTTAGAAAATGTGGTTTCAACAAACATTCCTTCAGACTAAACATGAATTGCTCTGTGAAAATGTCCTACAACCATTCTCGTCTCCTACTGGTGACAGTGTTACAGCCATGCTCAGAGCCACTTACAAAATGACAACAGATTAAAAAGTCTGACAGAAAGTGGAGGAGGGGGGTGGAGCATGATTAAAATACAGGGCATACACTGAAATTCCCAACAAACAAACAAACACAGAATAAAGACAATAGGGCTGGAAAGATGGCTCAGCAGGCAAAGGTGGCTGTGGCCAAGCCTGACCGCTCAAGTTTGAGCCCTAGGATCCACATGATGGGGATGAGACCAGCCCTGCAGGCTATCTTCTGACCCCACACAGTTTTGGCAGGAAAGAAAAATAGTGCCCATATTACAGAAAGTAACACATGAAGCCTGGTGGTGGTGGTGCATGCCTTTAATCCCAGCACTCGGGAGGCAGAGGCAGGTGGATCTCTGTGAGTTCGAGGCCAGCCTAGACTACAGAGTGAGTTCCAGGACAGTCAGGGCTACACAGAGAAACCCTGTCTTGAAAAGCAAACAAACAGAAGGAAAATAATAAGCGAGAATGAAATCACAATAGCGGGCTAGACAGATAGTGAGCAGTTTGGAGCACTGGCTGCTCGTGCAGAGGACCCATTGGTTGCCAGCACCCACAAGGCGGCTCATAATCACTCAACTCCAGTTCAGGGGCATCTGATGCCCTCTTCTGACTGCTGAGGGCACCAGGTACACCACACTGCACAGAAATAATGCAAGAAAATGCTCAAATACATAAAATAATAAAATAAACCTAAAAATATTGAAATCACAGCATATTCATGGTTCCTTACAGCCCCAGCATTCTATAGTTCTCCATTTGCTAGTGTAAACCTGTCCCGCTCAGGCCCCCCTTCCCCTCCAGTCCCCACCCCAGACCTCCCTTTCCCCTGTACCCTCCCCAGGCTGCCCTCCTACCCAGCCCCTCCCTCGACCCCACCCCTGCCCAGGCTGATCCCCCCTGCCCAGGCCGTCCCCCGCCCATGCCCCCCCATCCTCCCAACCCCCCCCTCCACCCCCACCCAGGCCCCTTCCACAGAGGAACATTTATCTGACAGGCAGGGTTAGCGACACCCAGGGACACCTGTCATTTAAGTGTCAGTAGTTTCAGAAAGATCATTTGAAATAACTGCAGCAGTGTGAATGAGATGAGAGCCATCCCTACAGGGAAACGGCTTGGGATCAATAGGTGTCTTTGCACATAACTTTTCCATACAGGAAAGGATCTACATTATTGATTTTACTTTTAAAATATTCAGAAGCTTGTTCTCAAAAAGTAAAAAAAGAAAAAAAAATCAGGACAGGACATGATGGACTCCATGCTTTCTCAGAGTTTAAGCAGATAGGTCGGGAAGGAGGCCTAGCCAGATATGGTGGGACACCACTATAATCCCAATACTCTAGGAGGTAGAGACAGCAAGACTACAAGTTCAAGGCCAGCCAGGGCTACATACAAGACCCTGTCTAAAAATAATTCTTACTAGTTTTTTTTTTAATTTATTTATTTATTAAGGATTTCTGCCTCCTCCCCGCCACCGCCTCCCATTTCCCTCCCCCTCCCCCGATCAAGTCCCTCTCCCTCATCAGCTCGAAGAGCAATCAGGGTTCCCTGACCTGTGGGAAGTCCAAGGACCGCCCACCTCCATCCAGGTTTAGTAAGTTGAGCATCCAAACTGCCTAGGCTCCCCCAAAGCCAGTATGTGCAGTAGGATCAAAACCCATTGCCCTTGTTCTTGAGTTCTCAGTAGTCCTCTTTGTCTGCTATGTAAGTCCGGTTTTATCCCATGCTTTTTCAGACCCAGGCTAGCTGGTCTTGGTGAATTCCCGAAAGATCATTACCATTGTCTCAGTGTGTGGGTGTACCCCTCGCGGTCCTGAGTTCCTTGTTCATGCTCCCTCTCCCTCTGCTCCTGATTTGGACCTTGAGAAAGGCTCTGGAAGGAGGCATAGTAGTGCCAAGCAAGGATGGCTGCTGAGAAAGAACTCAGGCACAGGGTCCCCACCCTTCCTCTGGATGATGTGCTAGCTGACGTCTTTCTAAGAGCCTACGCATGCTAGTCAGCTCCCGCCTCCAGCTTCATAGTCAGAAGCCATGCTATCTCAGTCCATATGGCCCAGTAAGCCACAGAGTAGATAACCTTGGGTGGTTAGTGGCCGACTGAGGCAGACCAAAGACTTCCCTCACACTGGCCAGCACCCACGGGCCCGTTCATTCTCAGGCTAGGTTCTGGCTACGCTTGTTCGTTTTAGGTTGCCATCACAACACACCCAGTGGGGCTTGTCATCAGAAAGGACATAGTTCAGTTGGTAGGGTGCTTGCCTGACATGTACAAAGATTCTCATAAAGCCTGGCACGCTTCTGCAAACCCAGCACTCAGGAGAAGTAGGCAGTTCATGGTCATACTCAACTATGTAACATGCTTAAGGCCAGCCTGGGCTGTATGAGATCTTGTGAATGAAAAACAAGGTGTGTGTGTGGGGGGGGGGGCGGGATGGAAAGACAGTAAGGGTAACTGGATGCCAAGAGCACAAACATGGGGGTGGTTCTTGGCCATGCCACTCAGAAATGCCTGTGCTCCATGTGGGACTCTGGAGCATGCATGCTCGCTAGGCATGGTTTCCTATGTGGCGGCTGCACACAGAAGCCTGGGGCTCTGCAAGTTCACTTCAGAATGTATACTTTTAAAAAACTGGTGGCCAGATATTAATTGTACACATTTTCATCCTCTGGTGGACCCTTTGCCTGGTGCTTACATCATACTGGAGCCAAGCGGCAGTGGCTAGGCCTGGCTTCTGCACCAGTGGGAGCTTGTCAGAAACCAAGACCATCAGGATCTGCATTTACCAAGACCCTGCATGCTTCCGGAGCAGGACAGAATGGAAGGCAGTGACCTCACAGAGACAGGTCAGGCATGCCCATTGCAGATTAAACAGCAGTGCTACCATGAGAATATTCAGGGTCGCACAGCTGCAGCCTGTCACAGAGGTCACAGAGGTCAGTCACCCAGGATCAGAGGCTCAGGTGTGCTTAAGGCAGAGCAGGCCTTTACTATACTGGACAAGTGGGGCTAATCACATGCTTAGTTTTAAATACTAATCTGAAAGAGTAAACCTATTTTAGGGCAAAAATTATCTTTGAAATCTGTACCAGAAGTTTTTAAAAGTAGGACTGGAGCAGCTGAAAAAGAAAAAAGGAGAAGAGAGAGCATGAATTTGCAGATGAAATGAGCAACAAGAGTAAGAAAGTTCCTGTCCACTATGCCCCCAGAGACAGGGCTGGGAAGGGCAGGGCACTCTTCTCATTGGCTCATTAAATCTGCTACTCCTCAGAGGGCCAGCAGCACCACAAAGACAGTGATCTGGCTCCTCTTGCCTTTGAGCAGGAAAGCCATGTCCAGCAGTTACAATGACTGTTCACACACAATCAACTTGTTAGATTTATTCTGTTGTCTGTAGGCACACCACATGCACGTCTACGGAGGCCAGAAGAAGGCATTGGATCCCCTGAAACTGGGGCTGCCATGTGGGTGCTAGGAACCAAATCTGGGTTCTCTGTAAGAGCAACCAGTGCTCTAAATGCTGAGCCGTCTCTCCAGCTTGACAGTTGTTTATGCTTCTTTACTACATAATGCTCCCTTGTGTTATCAACTCAGACCTGGCCATCTCTTGACATGTGAGCGATTTCTACCATTTTACAACGGATTTGCTGTTTGTTTTCATGGACAGTACTGTAAACGGCTTTTATGAGACTGTCAGTTTAGGGACTACACTCTATTTATAAGCCCCTTTTCTGTTTGTAATTTATTTTTTATTTTAAAAATTACATTATTTTCCGGGCAGTGGTGGTGGAGGCCTTCAATCCTAGCCTGCAGGAGACCGAGGCAGGCGGATCTCTGAGTTTGAGGTTAACTTGGTCTATGGAGCGAGTTTCAGGACAGCCAGGGTTACACAGAGAAACCCTGCCTTGGAAAACAAAACAAATTATATTATTTATGAATTTACTTGGGGAAAATGCTTCCTGTCATATGTAAAAGCAAACAAAACTACAATGTGAACAGAGGAGAATGGGGGAGGAGGCCAGCGGGCTGAGAAGAGGCCAGCGAGCGCTCCCTGAAGATGGAAACAGCCGAAACACGGACATTCACAAGCAGGAATGCCGTGAGGTCCGTCACTCTGGACACATATGGTTGAGATGGCAATTTGGGTTTGGTTTTGGTTTTGGTATTTTGAGAGAGGGTTTCTCTGTAGCTTTGGATCCTGTCCTGGAACCAGGCTGGCCTTGAACTCAAAGAAATCAGCCTGCCTCTGCCTCCTGAGTGCTGGGCTTAAAGGCGTAAGCCACCGCCGCCTGGCTTGAGATAACAATTTGTAACAAAGAATAAATAGAGAATCTGGGAAAGTGGCTCAGAAAGTCCAGAAGGCATATGGACCTGGATTTGACCCCCAACCCCAACAGAGGCCAGGTGCAGCTATACATATCTGTAACCTGCAAGGTGTGAGACAATACAGTGGTGGATTCCCAGAGCTCTGTGTGTAAGTTTCTGTGGAAGAACAGTGAAATTTCATTTTCTTCTACACAAACTAGAATATATTATATTCAACGATCTTTTCAATTGTGTATTTATTACATAATTATATACATAAAAGTATATAATGCTACTTCAAATTGGAAACTAAAAGTTTAATTACATATTTCAAAGACTTTTTTCTTTTTTAAAAAGGCAAGAGCTCAGGGGTTGGGAATTTAGCTCAGTGGTAGAGCGCTTGCCTAGCAAGCACAAGGCCCTGGGTTCAGTCCTCAGCTTCAGGAAAAAAAAAAAAAGACAAAAAGGCAGCGGCTCACACAATTCAGGCTGGCCTCAAACTCAATATGTGGCCAAGGGTGACCTAGGACTTCTGATCCTCCTGCCTCTACTTCTTTAATGCGGGGATTATAGGAGTGCACTGCACACTCTCCTAAGCAGTGCTGGGGTCAAACCTGGTGCTTTAGCATGAAGGTGGGCATCCTACCAATGGGTGCATCCTAGTACACCACTGTGCAGTATTTTATTCCTAATTTCATCATTATCTACCTAGGTAGTTTTATGAAACTGGACTTTATTTACTGTACTACACACGAGGACCCAGTATATATTATTGCACTATAAGCTAGGACACAGTATATATTACTGCACTATACGCTAGCACACAGTATATATTACTGTACTATACACTAGCACACAGTATATATTACTGCACTATATGCTAGCACACAGAATGTATTACTGTACTATACGCTACGACATAGTATATATTACTCTAATATACACTAGCACCACAGTATATATTATTGCACTATATGCTAGCACACAGTATATATTACTGCACTATACACTAGCACACAGTATATATTACTGTGATATATGACCCCTTTTATGAATCACGTATCAATTGTGGTGATTCATGTCTATATTCCCAATACTTGGGTGGAAAAGACAGGAGGGTCAAGAGTTCAAGGTCATTCTTGCCTATATAGCAAGTATGAGGCCAGCCTGACAGTACACAATATCCTGCCCCAGAAAAGCTAAACTAACCCTCCAAAAAGAATATTTCTCTAGCTTTTATGTTTGGTTATCTCTAAGTCTTAATTTTGTTTTACAGGTTATATAATTTTAAATTACTGTCTCAGCGTTCTTGGTGTGCTGGTGGAAAAACACTGGCATCATAATTACGTGTCTTGGAGACCCAAAAAGTGGCCCAGAGGTAAAGTCACCTGCCATCACACCTGAGGGCTATCATGGGATTTTGAAACCAACAAGGTGGAAGAGAACAGGACCCCCCCCCCCCCCACACACACACAGGCCATCCTCTGACGTCTACATGCTCACCATGGCATGCACGCATGTACGGTTGTGCAAGCAGATGTGTGCTTACGGAGGCTAGAGAACAACCTTAGTTGGCAGTGTTCTTTAAGCTATGTCCCTCTGTGTGTTTTAGACGGGTCTCTCATTGTCCTGGGGCTCACGGATTAGGCTGGGCTGACTGGTCAAAGTGCCCTAGGGACCCAGCAGGTGCCCCCCCCCCCCGCCCTGGTGCTGGGATTACACATGCACCGCCATGTGCTCAACCCTGTACTTGGGTTCTGGGGAGGAACTCAGGTCCTCACTCGCTAGGCAAGCACTCCACCACGTTTCTACCTTTAGATGCGTGCTACTAGAAGTTATTTAAGACAAGTAGAGCCGACACAGAGTTCATTGTGACTTATTGTGCTCCTACTGCCCTTATCATCTCATTTAATAAAATTCATTAACATTTTAAAAGTCTACTTTTTAAAACAAAACTTCAAGTTTTGCTTTTATTCATACATAGTTTATATTTTGTTTATAATATGTGACAAATATTCTTTCAGTTAGGCTCACTTAAATCATTTCTTTGAATAAACTTAATTTTATTTAATATGAGATTTAAAGTAAAAGATTTAAATGACGGGCAAGGGAGACAGGTCAGCTGGTAGCGCGCTTGCCAAGGATGCACAGCCCTGGGTGTGGCTTCAGCCACGCAAACCAGGTGTGGTGGCACAAACATATGATCCCAGGACTGTGGATGTAAAGATCAGAAGTTCAAGCTCAGGGAAGACAACTTTGAAGGTTGAACACTTGCTGCCCAACCATGAAAACCACAGAAACCCACCCCAATACCAGCTGGGTGTGGCGGCCCACCTCTACCTCCAGCTTCAGAAGGCAGACACAGAGCCAGCTGGCCAGCGAGACTAGGCTAGCCATATGTGCAAGAGCCCCTGCTGCAGTGGCTAAGAAGAACATAGGATTCCCAACATGAACTTGGGCCTCTGCAAGCACGTTCATATGTGTGCACAGGCAAGCACACATGCAAAAAATGTGCATACCATACACACGTGGAAAAAGGCCAAGGTCACCTTCGGTTACGTAGGAAGCTTGAAGTCAGCCTAGGCTACACAGAGACTGTTCCAAATAATATTAAAATGATGTGCTTCTATAGTGTAATTCTAGCTTCCAAATCGGTTACTTGAGAAGTTTTCCTAGAATTGCAGAAGGAAATTCTGCTGCACCCAGGCAGGCAGTACTGCCTTCCTCTGACTGCATGAAATGCAGACAGCATGCTCCATAAGCTGGCATGAGTTGTGCTGGGGTGGCAGCATTTTAGGGTGGAATGTACTTGGCAAAAGATGACGGCTATACCAGATTGACCGAGGGTGGCATGGTATTTTGTCCTGTTATTCTCTGGTACCTCGGATAATTGTTTGCAAGAACATGGCTTTTGCCAACATCTGCAACTTAAGTACCTCCATAGGCCTGTTCATCAACCACACATGCCACTTATAAAACCCATGACATCAGCTCAAAAAACAAGCTACAGTGTATAACATGCAGAGGTATTCAGACACAGGTAGATGTGTCTAAATGGCCTATCAAACATGGACCAAATGATTTCCTTATACATACAAAGGGAGGATAGTTTCTTCTTCAAAAAATGTTAATTTATCTATTTGTTTGAGACAAGTTGGCCCTCGGGATGAGCTTTATCCTGATCCTCCTTGCCCCATCTCCCTGCTGCTGACAGGACACAGCACCATGCCTGGCTTCTGTGCTGTTGGGGATTGAATTCAGGGGCTTGGACACTCTGGTCACTGAGTCACATCCCAGCTCCTCCATAAAACTTTTAAAAGATGTATTTGTCATATATATATATATATATATGAATGCTTTGTCTCCATGTATTGCATGCACCAAATGCACACCTGAGCCCGAAGAGATCAGAAGAAGGCATTGATTCCCCAGGGACTGGAATTACAAATGTTTGGGAGCCACCATGTGAGCGCTGGGAACTGAAGCCAGGTCCTCTGCGAAAGCAGCAAGTACTCTAAACCACTGAGCCATCCCTCCAGCCCCCAAATTCCTATAAAGCTTGTTTTAATAATTCATGGTTTGGGGCTTATGAGATGACCCTGTAAAGGCACCTGCTGAGCAAGTCTGGTGGCCAGAGTCCTTGACCTCTTGTAAAAGTGGAAGGAGAAGCAAACTCCTAAGTTATCTTTGGCCAAGGGGTGGTGGCTCACATCTTTAATCCCAGCACTAGAGAGGCAGAGGCAAGTGGATCTCTGTGAGTTCAAAGCCAGCCTGGTCTACAAGAGCTAGTTCCAGGACAGGCTCCAAAGGTACAGAGAAAGCCTGTCTTGAAAACAAAACAAGTTGTATTTGACCTCCACATGTGCATCCCTCATCACTAACACACATCAAGACAATTTTTTTTTTTTTTTTAGGAGGCACTGAGACAGAGTTTTTCTGTTACAGCCTTGGCTGTCCTGGAATGCTCTCTGTAGACCAGGCTGGCCTTGAACTCAGAGATACCCCTGCCTCTGCCTTCTGAGTGCTGGGATTAGAAGCATATGCCACCACCACCTGGCAACAATTTTCTTTTTAAGAACTGATACAAAATTTTAAAAAATCTTTTAAGAAATTCTAATTGGACCTGGAAAGATTGCTCAGTGGTTAGGGGCAGGCACTGCTCTTTCTGAGGACCCGAGTGCAGTCCCCAGCTCCCTGATCCACAGCTCACAACCACCAGTAACTCCAGCTCAGGGATTCAACACTCTCGCTGCTCTCACAGGAGACCTGGATTCAGTTCCCAGCTCCCGCATGGTAGCTCACAAGCCCTGCAATCAGTTTCAGATCTGATGCCCTCTTCTGACTTCTGTAGACGTCAGGCACACATGTGGTCCACAATATACATGCAGGCAAAACACTGGCACAAAACAAAAACCAATCTTTAAAAAGGTGTCTGAGACAGCCTATGAGGCAGTGGCTGTAGGAAGATATCCCAGGAGTCTCTCTTCCTGTCACTCCTTCTAGACACTAGCAGAATCACATGATCACACCTGTCTGAGTTCCTGATACCTACGCCGTAGGAAGCAACTTTCTTTGGTCACTTTAATAACTGGGGTCTTGCTGAGCTCATGTACATTTTAGGGCCTGCCAAGTACTGACTATCCTCTTCTGATACCTCATAAGGTGAAGCATCTACGGAAACTGTTAGTGTCCTGGTACAGAGCGAGCCTAGACTTCCTGGAAAAGCGACTTGCTCTCAAAGAGGCGCAAAAGCCCACAAATCTAGGGTTTACTCAGGGGAGCCCAAGGCAGTGCCTGCTATAGGCAACTGTGCTATCACAAGTCCTCAGAGAGGGCCGGGAACAATGGCCTCCCCACATTTGGGGTTGTGTCACATTAGTGAGAAGGCATTGGTCACTGTTAATTTCCACTACTTTAGGGGACCATCGTTATTACAGAAGCTCCTAGCAAACAGTCCGGGCAGTAACCGGCAACATAAAGAACAAACGGGTGAGGTTTGTGGTGTTGCCACGACAGGTACTAAGATATGGCGACAACAGAAGACAGCCTATGGGGTCTTGGTCACTGTAAAAGATCAAGTCCTAATAAGAGGATAGGGAGAGAGCTCAGGGAACCAGCACAGCACATCTCAAACGCCCGCCAGGACCTGGACAGGGACAGGCACATCACCAACACTCCTAAAGTCAGTAGCGGCATTCCTCACCTGACTCATGTATTAGACATGAAATGAGTGCACAACCTCACATTAGAATCATCACCCAGCAATGTAAGCGGATCAAATGCCCCCTTATAAACACACATATGTAAGCTAAGTGGGCACCCCCCTTGCTACACCAGGCCTCCTCAGAGCAGAACGGATGGGGATTCAGAGAGGGCGAGTAAGCACAGGCGACTCCTGACCTGCAGGATAAGGACGAAGTAGTCTACAGGTTTGTTGCGCTGGTAGAGGTAGCACTCAGGGCTTTTCTTGTTCTTCTCATCATACTTCAGCTCCTGGATGACATTGGGGTGCTTTAGCAGCCTTAGGAGGATCTTCTCTGACATCTGGGATGGGCTAAACGCTTCTACTTCTATAGACATAAACACAACTTGACATTACACTTCAAAGAAGGGCAGTTGAGGTGCTCAGATCGGAAGAACACTTGGAGACAACGATACAACACAGATGAACCAGACTTCCATTTGGTGATCCACTGGGGTCAGGTTACCTGGGAGAAATTACAGCAGTGGCATACTCATGTCTGGCCCTTTTAATCTTTCTTTTCTAACCTGCCATTGGCTTCTGTCTCGTATGAGTGCCCTATATCTCTGATTGATGGGAATGGGATTCAGTCATCAGCAGACTCCCTCGAGAGCCAGGACACCCTTAAACACAAACCACAACAGCCTGACTGTTCGCCAACAGCCAAGGGAGGAACCACGGTCAGGAAGCATTGAGGGTGGGGCGGGGTTAGTGCCAATGCACAGACCTGGGTCCCACCTCCTGCTCTCCCACACGCTCTCCTGAGAATTTCAGGGACCGCCAGGAGAGAATCAGAATAAAAGCAAGGCCGTGCACACATCAACATGCACTCCGACTGGCCAACAGAGAAGGGAACGGTGGTCGGTACTGACAAAGACAGTTACTTCATTTAAAACAACAAAAAACTCAAAGCGGCTGACTCCAGGGTGCGAACATAAATGTGGACTTCGTGGTCTCTCAGAGGCAGAGTAGGGTAACACAGAGTTTTAAGTGTGGTTCTTCCACAATGAACAACAACAGTACCAGAATAGGAAGAGAATTATAGCAAAATATTGTTTAACTTATTTTTTGAATTAGATGCTATAAACAAAAGCTACAAATTCTGGATTCACGTTTGTGACTTTTTCATAGTTAAGACAGTACATTGCAGGGAATTTGGAAAATACAGAAAAATAAAGAAAATAAAAGTCCTCTGTAAGTTGACTGCTTAGATAGCCATTCCGAGCAATTTGGTGAGTATTTCTTTCTAGTGCTTTGCCTAGGCACATGTGCCTGCATACGTATGTGTACAGAGCCATAAGTGTGGTCATGGCAGACACATACTCCAGTATCTAGGGGGTTTCTACTAAACAGGAAGTCATGGACACTTTCCATGTGTCTGACAGTGGGTGACATCCTGCCACGTGTGGCTGCTGACCTTTTAGGGCACTTGTATAAACACTGCACGTGATTGAAACTTACTGGCCCATCTTGGAAACAGATGTCTTCTGTAAGCCTCTGGGAGCTTCCAGATTTTTCTCACATTTCCTTGGCCAACAGAGTTCACCCTTCACCTTAGAGGGCCATTTAGGGATGTGAGAGAATTAGTCTCTTAGGTCTTTCAACCTTGACCACTTGGAAGCAGTCAGTGCTGGCTGGACGGTGGCTTTAACCATGTGAACACTTGCCTCTGGATGGGGCCCAATTAACAATCTGACTTGAAGAAGCCACCAAGACATTCAGGCCAAGCTCGTAAAATCTTTCATTTCATCAAAATGGTAAAAGATAAGGATTTAATTCTGCATGTCTGTTTTCTTCTTTGAGTCTTAGCGCCTGCGTTACCACTGGTGTCCAACTGTTCTTCCAAGGCAAGCTGAAGAGAGAATTACTCAACTGTCCAATCAAACAAGGTGGCGCCTGGTTTGCACTGTCAGCCTACTCCGCCAGCGGGCTCGCGCGTGGGGCTGAGCTGGCGGGAGATCACCTGGCCTACCATACACATGCAGTGTGGCACTAACATTCATCCTTACCTTTCAGACCAATTTTAAGTTACTGGTCCACCCCTGGCAAATGTCTCAGAGGGTTCATGCCGACACTGAACACAGGAGAGGAGAGAATTTAAAGAGAACAAAACAAAACAGAACAAAAACAAAAACAAAAAAACAAAACACAAAGTGGCATTACTTGTCACCCCATTTCCCAGCCCCCACCCCCAGCCCCCCAGTCAGCTTGGTGAGGAAGGCTCCAGGGCCTGCAGATCTCACACTGTGATAAGCGCACTTGCCTGTTGCTAGGAAACGGTGCATGGCCAGGAGAAGCTGCGGTGATATTTTAACCTTCATCTCACTGTCCGTCTGCTTAAAGGCAGAGAAATCTTGCTTTCTTTCACGGTGGGCCACTTTCTTTTTCGTTCTGTTGTCAGCTGAGAGGGGAATGAGGAAAGGAAAAAACAAAATTAGGGCTCTCTCTCGACGAAAGACACAAAACACACTGTTTTGATCTCTCCAGGGACCAGCGACTGGGCAGAGAGCACAGCCCTGGGTCAGCAATGTCACAGCAGGAGACGGGACAGCCTCAGAGAGCACCCACAAGACACGACTGAGCAGACAGGACGAACCCCACAAGCAGCACACAGAATCACACAGCAGCAGACTGGCCTCAGATGCTACCAAAACCACTCCAGGGGAAGAACTGCCACAGGCTACACCTGAGGGAAGCTGTCTGTGCTCCTCACAGAGGGCCTCTCGGGCTCCTCACGGAGGGCCTCTCGGGCTCCTCACAGAGGGCCGGCCTCTCGGGCTCCTCACGGAGGGC
>NC_022015.1:74525746-74533485 GCF_000317375.1 Microtus ochrogaster | reverse complement strand
GAGGGCCGGCCTCTCGGGCTCCTCACAGAGGGCCGGCCTCTCGGGCTCCTCACAGAGGGCCGGCCTCTCGGGCTCCTCAGTCCCAGGTGAAAGACCATAAACACAGAGGAGATTTCTCAAGAAGAACAAGTCTCCTTCCAGGAATGCCCTGCTTCATTCCTGCCCCAGACTACGAGATGGTCAAGGTCAGGCAACCACGGAGGTGATCAGGGAGGAACGAACCAGCCTCCTCTGGAAAAGGCCAGAGGGAATACTCAGGCTCCGGCTACTGTTGCCAACTTCGCTGCGCTTTTCTGCAAAAGCAGCTGTGGTAACTGAACCCACAGTCACATTGTACAGAAACTTCACTCTTGTTAATTTCTACATGTCACAAAGTAATTATTCTTCTGTTGTGTGTTTTTTTCCTCAGTCATCAAACATCATGAAAAGCCATTCTTGCCTTGTTAGGACATAAGAAGCCAGGTGGCAGACATTAATGGGCTGTGGTTTGCCAGGCCCTGATCTAGAAGGGATCTCTTACAAGGCTGGTTTTCTTTGTTTTTGTTCTTTTTTAAAGAATAAAGTGCTGATAAAGAAAAACTCAATGTAATAAGACCCCAGCTGTGTATAATGGCACTTACCTGTAATTTCAGCACTTAGAAGGCTAAGGAAGGAGAATTATATGGTCAAAGCTAGCCTAGGCTATAGTATGAAACTCCATCTCAAACGCCACTACTACCCACCTCAAAAGGAGGAGGAGGAGGAGGAGGAGGAGGAGGAGGAAGAAAGGAAAGAAACAACAATGAATGAAGGACAAGGCCCCAGCTGCTGTCTCTGTCCCCAAGGCTCTGAGTTCTGCTGTCTCTGTCCCCAAGGCTCTGAGTTACCGCCTCTTGTCCAGGGTAAATGTCAATGGCTAGGCCTTCTGTAGGCTTCTACACTTCTACCTCAAGGTATTTTGAAAATCGGAAAGTGTAAATCAATATGAAGTTTAAAAATGATCTCTACTGGCAGCTAGCTGTTATCAGGACTGACCTGTCACCTAGATTGAGATAACACTAAAGACACAAGCTCAGCATTCCATACCAACAGGTCATGCAACCCTTCTCCATGGAATGAGTGCCCTCACTGGGAGTTTAGTAACATTTAGTAACATTTCCATAAAAATATCTAAGATTTCATAACCATTTATATTGTCTTCCCAGCGGTAAGTGCTACCCCAGGGAAAGCAGAATATACAGATATACACTGGATCTGAATGAAGAGGGGCTGGTGACGTGGCTCAGAGGGTAAAGTCCCAAAGTTTAGCAAACTGAGTTGGAGCTCGGAACCCACGTAAGGCAAGACTAGGAAAGCCACGCCATGCCTGCGCTCTGCGAACTTGATACATGCACTGCTGCACTTCTGGGCTCACTTACGTTGTAAAAGGATGAAAAGAACATGGACAAGCACAGCACTCTCTACTAGGAAGCCTCTGTCTTCCAATATAAAAACATAGACAAGAATGCTATACAGATGTGAAGGGGACAGGACACATTTTTCAGAGACAATTCGTAGCAATTTAAAAGTCTTCCTTTCACTAGGTGCTACAAAACCTTGGCAATTTGAAAATGTCCAATGTTTCCTTGTAAAAAGACTAGACAAAATCACTATACAGAGATAAAAAATAACGACATCTTGAAAACTGTGGGCAAATGGATGGATCTAGAAAACATCACAATGAGTGAGGTAACCTAGACCAGAAAGACAAATTTCACATGTACTCACTTATAAAAACAGCCTACAATTCACAATCCCAGAGAACCTAGACAACAATGAGGACCCTAAGAGAGACAAACATGGATATAATCTACATGGGAAGTAGAAAAAGACAAGATCTGAGTAAATTGGGAGCATAGGGATCACGGGAGAGGGTAGAAGGGGAGAGGGGAGGAAGAGAAGGGAGTGGAGAAAAATGTACAGCTCAATAAAAACAATAAAAAAAAACCCACTCTCTTTTTGAGGAAGGCAAGTTTTTCCTGGATGCTGCAGGGCCCCAGGATAGCACAAGTCCTATGGTATGGGCTCTGTTTCAAAGTTGAGAGGATACTCAGGGTCCAGGTACTCCATGCCTACCCAGGAGCTTTGGGCCCTCCTTGGCATTCTTAACCTTTCAAAGAGCCCCATATGGGGATGGAGAGATGCTTCCGTGATTAAGAGCACTGGCTGCTCTTCCAGAGGACCCAGGTTCAATTCCCAGCACCAACATGGCAGCTCACAACCATCTGTAGCTCCAGTCCCAGAGGGTCTGATGCCCTCTTCTGGCATTCTTGGATACTGCATGCCTGTGATACATGTGTGCAGGTATATACAAAAGAAACAAATTTTAAAAAGGAAAAGCCTCATATGATAAAAGTGGGGCTGAGGGCGGAGCCTGAAGATCCCTGGTGCAGGGAGCGCATTGTACACACCAATGAGACAAGCTGCAGGTCCAATACTCAGGGCAAATTCACACCTGCGTCTGCCCCCGCCTGACCTAAATACTTACCATTCCCACCTGCCCTTCAAAGGAAGGCTATGAAGGCAAACAAGAAATCTATATTCTCCGTGTGTATGGGGGTGGGCACCTGTGCATGCATCTGTGGAGGGCAGAGGTCCTCTTGAATGCCGCCTGTCTTATTTATTATCTTGGAAAAGGGGTATCTTACTGACCCTACAGCTCACCAACTGGCTTGAGGAGTCACCTCCTCCATAACACTATTTTCGAGTCTCTGGCTTCCAGCACTGAATCACTGGTGTACAACCACCCCCAGCTTTTCTGTGGGTGCTCACGTTTGCACAGCCCTCATCCCACCACCGGCGCTATCTCCACACTGAATTCTCACTGCACACATTGCTGCCTGCCCCTCCTGCGTCACACCCAGCATTACTGTCCCAGCCAGCTATCCTTGCTCAGCTTACCTGCTTCGGACCCATAAATGCTGGAACGAGGACATATAATCAGCTGCCACCTATCAATTTAACTAAACAAATTCTCTTGTTAAATATATGAATCACAAACTTAAGAAGAAACAAATTTAGTTGAAAGCACTTTGCCTAGCTGTGTAACATAAACCAGATAGATGGATGTACAAGTGTCTGAAAGCTGAAAGCAGTTTCTGTCTTGGGTGTGGACTCATGGCCAGGAGAAGATGCCTCAAGAAGAGAAACCCCACTCAATGCCACTGAATCTGCCTCTTCTTCCACTTTGGTAAAAGTGCTAGGCGACGCTAAGAGGCAGCACGAACTGGCACACAAACAGAGGGCCCAACACTGGGGAGTGTGTAAACAAACAGCAGCGGGTAGCAGCGCACACACACACACACACACACACACACACACACACACACACAGTTACTTACTGTACAGGTCTGTCTCATCCAAGATTTCAGATTTGATGATTTCTTCAATCACGTCTTCCAAGGTGACAATTCCCAGAACTTCATAAAACGGGTCCCCTTCTCCCTCATTGTTCACTCGCTGCACAATGGCCAGGTGAGATTTACCTTTAAAGACAGAAGACAAAGTTGCAGAGGTCACTTTAAAGTTCCTTAGCAGGCTCCTTAGACACCTTAGAAATGGCCGCAAACATTTCTTCTCTTTCTGAGTGGGGAGCAAGCTTGGGCCTTGTTTGCTCCACCATTCTGCCAGGTCAAACCGGTTGTCTTTCTCATCACTCCCCACATTATTATTATTATTATTATTATTTTTTTTTTTTTTTTTGGTTTTTCGAGACAGGGTTTCTCTGTGGCTTTGGAGCCTGTCCTGGAAACAGCTCTGTAGACCAGGCTGGCCTCGAACTCACAGAGATCCGCCTGCCTCTGCCTCCCAAGTGCTGGGATTAAAGGCATGCGCCACCATCGCCCGGCTCCCCACATTATTTTTGACACAGTTTCTAGCTGATTCTCCAGGTTGGCTGACCAGCAATGGACCCTGGACCCTTCCTCCTGCCTCCACCTTCCCAGTGCTGGAGTTAGAAAGCACACATTGCTGCACCTGGCATTCTCTTTCATTTGCGTGTGTACGTATGTATGGTATGTGTATGTGCACCTGCTTGCATGTGTGTGGGCTTATATGTGTGTGGAGACCTGAAGCTGGCATCAGGTAGCCTTTCCCATCGCTCTTCACTTTACTGTGGCAAGGTCTCCCACTAAGGCCTGACCTCACAGAATCTGGCTCAGCTAGACAGCCAGCTTACCCCAGGGTTCCTGTCTCTGCCTCTGGAAGTCACCACGCCTGCCCAACTTTTAGATAAGCTCTGAGGATCTGAACTCCAGTCTTCATGATGATGTGGCAAACACTTCCTCTGCTCGGCCATTTCCCTATCCCTCGTGCTTTTTATATAGGTGCTGTGGGTTCAAACTCAGACCCCAGTGTTTGTGTGGAGCTATCTTCTACAGCCCCTGGAAGCATTTTTAAAATCAGATAATTATAAAAGTCTGTTTCAGCATTTTTAACATGTGTCAGTCTGACAACCAAACGGACGAGGCTTCCTGAGCCATTAACACAGGGATAAATTGTCCACGGGCTGTCTCGTACCTAGCTCTTTGCTTCTTAATGGACGAGGCCTAGACACCATCAGCTCTTCCTCTGTGATACATTGACAGTTATCTCAAAAGGAGTGAGAACACTATGGATCTCCAGGGAGGTCCAAGACAAGACCCTTGAGGCAGTGCCGTGTCCCCCAAGTTCTAAGATGTGAATGGCCTTCTCCACGGTGCTGATTCTGAAGCACAGTGCAAAGAGCCCACTCGTCTCAGAATGCCACCACAGAAACAACAGCCATATCCACCCATCGGCACACACCCACAGTAGGAGGGAGACCCCGTCTCCAAGAACGTCCTCACCACAGCAATACAAAGTAGATCCTTACACCAAAAGTGGGACCTGAGACACACAGCACAGTCTAAAGTGACAACCGCTGTCTTGAGAGAAAGGCAATTATGGGTTTGCTGTGAGCTGCCTTCAACACACTTCACCTTTGTGGTGCTGGGAAGGAACCCATGACCTCAGACATGCCAGGCGAAGGCTTTACCACTGAGCATGCGTCCACCCAGGCCACGTGGACAAAATGATGGCATCAAACTACAGCTTAGACAAGGGTCTCTCGTAGACACTGTGAAGGGTATGAACAGAGTGGACTTATTTTGTCAAGAAAAGCCATGGGAAGAATTTGATGTTAATGATTTAAAAAACTGTAAATTCAGTAGAAAATTATAATTCTAAGAAGCTCACATCCATCGTCATGACTTTTGTTGTTGTTGTTTGTTTGTTTGTTTGTTTGTTTGTTTCAAGACAGGGTTTCTCTGTGTTACAGCTCTGGCTGTCTTGGAACTCACTTTGTAGACCAGGCTGGCCTCGAACTCACAGAGATCCGCCTGCCTCTGCCTTCCGAGTGCTGGGATTAAAGTCACGCACCACCACCACAAGGCTCACCATCATGACTTTGATAGCTTCTTAGTAAAGGCTTTTGTGTACAATGAATATGTGTATACATGTGCGTACAAGATATGAGTGTGTCTTCTTCATTGATACTTTCCTACTGTTTGAGACAGGGGTCTCACTGAGCCTGAAGCTCACCAAGTGGCTAGACTGCTGGCCTGTCAGCCCTTAGAGCAGGGCTTGTATTACAGGCATGTACTGACATGCCCTGCATCCTAGGTGAGCGCTGGAGATCCAGGTCCAGGGCTTCATCATCTCTCAGAAAGCATTTTAGCCAGCAGGCCATTTCCTGAGTCATTCAGTAAATGCTTCTTTGATGAGCTGGATGGTCACAGTAATGAATGCAACCTTTAAAATAGTGAGCAATCTTTTAAAAGATTTATTTTAAAAGACCTATAAAACTGGGTGAGCCATGCCGGGCGGTGGTGGTGCACGCCTTTGATCCCAGCACTCAGGAGGCAGAGGCAGGCGGATCTCTGTGAGTTCGAGGCCAGCCTGGTCTAGAAGGGCTAGTTCCAGGACAGGAACCAAAAGCTACGGAGAAACCCTGTCTCGAAAATTTAAAAAAAAAAAAAACAACAACAACAAAACAAAACAAAACAAAACTGGGTGAGCCAATTCTTTTTAGATTATGTTTTTATTTTATGTGTTGGAGGCTTTGCCTGCATGTACGTCTGTGTAGCGTGTGTATGCCTGGTGCCCATGAAGGTCAGAAAAGGATGTTGGGCCCCTGGGAGTGGAGCTGTGAGTCACCAGTGTGGGAACTGAACTCAGGTGGGTCCTCTGGAAGGGCAGCCAGTGTTCTTAACTGCTGAGCCATTTCTCCAGTCCTGCTCATTTTTCTTACTATGGCAATAATGTGAGAATTATGCAGGGATAAAAAAATCCCGAGAATAAGATAAGACAATGGATCTTTTAAATTTTTAATTTTAAATTATGTGTATATGAGGTTAATTTATGTGGGTCCATGCATGTGAGTGCAGGTGCCTGTGGAAACCAGAAGGAGACAGCAGAACCCCTAGAGTTACAGGCAGGTTGTGCAGCCAACAAGGGTGCCGGGAAGTGACGTAGAGTCCTCTAGAAGAATATGGTGTGCTCGTTACTATTCAACCATCATCTTCCCAGCCCCACAACAGACTTTAGACAGAAACATTAACAGATGAGTAAGGACCGAGGTAGGTGGAATGCCACAAACAAAAAACAACCTAGGGCCACTGAGGTAGCTCAGCAGCTACAAATGCTTGCCATACGAGTACCGTGGTAGAGAGAACTGGTTTCTCTGACCTCTACACATGCACGCACACACCCGCGCTTTCTCCCTGCACACACATGCAAGTACAAATAAAATTTAAACAAACCAAAACCCAAAAAAGAAACAACTTTGGACTTACAGAAAAGTCACAAATCCCCTACAGAGAATTCCTAGACTCTTCCCGGGCTCCCCACTGTCACGCCCTGCATTGTCATGGCACCACGGTCACCAACTGTCTCAACTCCAGACTCTGTTTGGACTGCAATGATTTTTCTAAAAAAAACATTGTTTTTTTTCTTCTTCACTGTCCAGCACCCCACTGTCCAACTTGCCATGGCTCCCCAGTGTCCTACGGCCTACAGCACCCACAGCAGCTGCTTAGTCTGTGTCTCATGACTTCGAGCACCTTGAGGCTCGCTGCTCAGATCCATCCAGGCAGCAGCCCTATCCCACCTCCCAGAGAGGCACAAGTCAGCTCTGTGTGGACTGGCTGCAGAGGGGATATTCCTCCTCTAATACAGTCCTCAAAATTCTGCAAAGATTCCAAGCAAAAGAGTGTGACTGGCACAGAGTATCCAAAGTCCATCAACAGGACTTCAGGTCTACGGCGGGGACAACCTGGAAGAAACTTCTACTGGGCAGGGGGTCATGTGCATGCCCTTTAATCCCAGTACTCAGGGGAATCTCTGTGAGTTTAAAGCCAGCTTGGTCTAACAAAGCAAGCTTTAGGACAGCCAAGGCTGAATAGAGACCTTGTCTCCAAAGAAAAGAAATAAAACATCTGCTGGACTAGGATGTGGCTCTGTCGATGAAGGGCCTACCCCACCAGCACGGGGACCAGAACATGGATCCAGAACCCACGGCTCCGTCAATGAAGGGCCTACCCCACCAGCATGGGGATCAGAACATGGATCTCCAGAACCCATGGCTCCGTCGATGAAGGGCCTACCCCATCAGCACGGGGATCAGAACATGGATCCAGATCCCACGGCTCCGTCAATGAGGGGCCTACCCCACCAGCACGGGGATCAGAACATGGATCCAGAAC
>NC_022015.1:74503879-74525646 GCF_000317375.1 Microtus ochrogaster | reverse complement strand
GGGCCTACCCCACCAGCACGGGGATCAGAACATGGATCCAGAACCCACAGCTCTGTCGATGAAGGGCCTACCCCACCAGCACAGGGATCAGAACATGGATCCAGAACCCACGGCTCTGTCGATGAAGGGCCTACCCCGTCAGCACGGGGATCAGAACATGGATCTCGCACGTGTCTGCAATGCCGTTTGGGGCAGCAGAGACAGGCAGGCCCCTACACTCACTGGCTTCCTGGTCTGGGGAGCTGACGAGCTTGAGGACCATGAGACTGTAAATGTAAACTGATTGAAGAAAGAGACCCAAAGTCTACCTCTGGCCTCCACACAGACAAACACATACACTAACAAGTACATACAACACACACAAACCCCACACTCAGCAAAACGGAGTTTGGGTGTAAAGTCGAGTGTTTCCCAAATACTTTCTGTGCTCATACACTCCAGCAGACGCAGCACTGCTGAGCGAAGGCAGGAGAACAAGTCCAGATCCTCACACCCAGCTGGACTCGTAACAGACACAAGAACATCTTAACATGACATCACTCCTAGTTTTCTGTTTTGGGAAACAGCTATATTAAAAAAAATGCTATTTATGTTAACACACAATAATGGATTTATTACTGGCCTTTAAAATGGCTTGACAGGTAAATATGTTTTAAGTTTCATGGTTTTAAATTCGCATACAATAAATATCAAAAGTTATAATCCATATAACAGAAGTTTGTTTTTTCCTTTTTTTTTTTTTTGAGAGGGTTTCTTGGTATAGCTTTGGGGTGTGTCCTGGAACTAGCTCTTGTAGACCAGGCTGGCCTCGAACTCACAGAGATACGCCTGCCTCTGCCTCCAGAGCAGGGATTAAAGGTGTGCGCCACCAAAGCCTGGCTAATGTTTTTTTTTAATTAGTAATTTGTGTGTGTGTGTATGTATGTGTGTGTATATATGTGTGTATGTGTGTGTGTGCTGCATGCGAGTCAGAAGACAGCCTTTGTGGGTCTGGAGTCAGTGCTCCTCTGCTTTCTGCTGGGTTCCAGGAGCTGACCTCAGGAAGGCAGGCTTTCCAGCAAGTGCCTTTATCTGCTGAGTCACCTCTCTGGCCCTTTATGAATCAAAAGGATCTGTTAAACTCAACAAATTACGAGGACCACGTGGCAGTGCCTGGTGTTGCTACTCTAAAGGACGGGTGAGGAAGAATGAGGGCTCCCAGGTTCAACAGTCTTGGATTTGAACTCCAGCACTGCCTGCTCCCCACCCCCACATCAGGAGTTGATAACCACACACGCGAGTATTTCTGAGTCTCCTTATCTCTCAAACCAGGCTGTGGTAACCGCTCCTGCACAGGGCTGGTAGGAAGGCTGATACCCTGCACAGTGGTGCCCACAGTCCACTGGGGTAGCTCACTGTTACGGTAACTAGTCTGCCCAAGTCTAAGGCACCATCAACTTATTTCCAGCTTAATGCAGAGAAGAGAATCCAAGTCAAACACAGAGTGACTAAGAGAAAGGTTTCAATTTCAGAATAGTCTTTTAAAACACAAAAAGACATTTCTCAAACAAAATATTGGTTTTCTCAAAGCATCTAAAATAAAATGATAAAGGAGGTAAATATAAACATGACATGAAAACTTCAAAATCAGTTAATGTTTGCATAACTTTTAGAAAATGACAAGGAGAGCTTTAACTTAACATAAGGCTAGGCAACCTTCTGAACTGGGTAGGCTCACCTAAACTCAACCAGCCAGCCACACTACAAACAGTCCCTGGGGACCCGCTGGCTCAGGCTCCCTGTACTCAGAAGTGGCCCTGGCTCTGCAGGATGGCTGGCCCCGCTGCACCCACAAACCCATGCCTCTACCCTGCCAATTGCCGAAATTTGTGTTGTGTGACAATTAGGCAGTCTGACAGTTTCGTCCCTAGCAAGCTCACAGTCAAAAAAAGGAGGATATTTTGAGCAAAGGAAACTTTGGAGAAACTTAGGAGCCACCGACATAAACCAAGCAGGAAGCCAAGTCCGCTCTGGCCTAGCCAGTAGGCCAGTAGGTTCTCACATCTGCCTTCCCAAGGACCCAGTATAAGCAGTTAAAAATTCTTGGTGAATGCTGTCTGTCGAAAGTTGAATTCTTTTGCTATTCCCAGCTTGTGATCATTTAAAAGGAATTTTCCAAAGCAAGGTCTAATATTAGACTCAAAATGAACTTTCCATTCCACTGAGGCGCTACGTTCAGCAAAGCAACTACTGCATAATCAGATTGTCTCGGAGCGACTCGTTTACATGCATATGGACATACTTGAAATACCAGCCCCAGAGCACACGGATCTGATCTGGGAAAGGCCTTACTCCATGAGAAGCCATCTTTGTGAATTAAGAGGCTTCTTGGACTGAAAATGAAGTTTTCTTCTAAGCCCCTCACAACCACTCGCGCCCTCACCTCTAACTTGTAAGCTTTTGCCCTGCCCCACAGTCAGGCTCTCTTAGCTCTGGAACTCCTGGGGAGAAGTCCTGTTTCCTGAGCCCACTTCCCGGTGTGCAGCTCAAAGGGAGCATTTGGGGTTCTCTGGGGACTGTCATTGGAGGACCTGCCTCACCCACCCCTCACTGTAGGAGTTTGAGTCTTTAAGCTTCACCTGGAGATAAAAGACAAAGGCAAATAATTTTCTAAGAAAGAAAACTGGAAAAGTCAACTTTTTCTTTTCATTTGAGAGGTCTCCTTCCATAGCTTGGACTATCCTCATGGACTTCAAACTCATGGCAATCCTCCTGCCTCGGCTGCAGGGTTGGAGGAGTTAAGTGGAAATGGAAAGCAGAAAAGCAACATAAAGGTCTGCAAACGGGGTGTGCGGTGGTGTGGACCTATGATACCAGCACCTGGAAGAGGAGGCAAGAGGCGCAGGGTCAGAGGTTATCCTTCCTTAGCTACACGACAAGTTCTTCACCAGCTTCAGACACATGAGCCCGTGTCTCAAACAGTCAATAACCTAAACATGAGAGAAAGATTAAAAATGAATAAATCTAACTTATAAAAAATAGAAATACAGGTGAGTAGGCTCAGGGGGAAAAGTACTTGGCACCAAGCCTGACACACACTCAACATCCCCTCCACAATAAGCAAAAAATTAAAATAATAAGGAAATCAACAAAATGTACAGTTTTCAGTCTCAGACAATGCTAAGACTTTTAAATATGCACAGAGGTTTAAAAACTAAATGAATCATTTATAAAATAAAGCACAGGGCCAGGGATAAGGCTCACTCGGTAGAATGCTCGACTGGCTTCAGACTCTGGCACAGCCCAGAGCAGGATGGGGTGGTGCACACTGAAGCCCCAACACTGAGGAGGTGCTAGCAGGATAATCACATGTTCAAGATCACCTTCTGTTACATACAGAGCTGCAGGTTAGCCTGGGCTACACACGCACACACAAAAATGCATGAATTGCTGGCATGAGGCTTGGGAAGGGCCTTCTTCAGCGCAGCTACAACGTGTTTCAGTATTGTGGTTACTTTCAACTGTTCTGTATTTAAATCCCTAACCCCTGGCTTCCTAGCTGGGTCCTTAAATGGGACCACAAAATGGGGTGAAAGAGAAAAATCTAATTTCAGAGTGCAAGGCTTTCTGGTTGCAGCCATGCTGGATTCAGAATTGTGACATGATTATGAAATCACCAGCTGGATGGTTCCCCAACTACATGTACTCAAGACAGAGCCTTGTACAGGTGGAACTTAAGAACCAAGTCTTCACGGTGAGGTAGGACCAGGTAGTTCTTACAAAGTAGAGTAAGGATCAGATTTCTCCTCCATGCCCCAAGTATCAAAATGTCTTATTTATGTTTTTCTCTGTGGCTGGTAAGCCAGCCCAGAATGCTGGGGTTGAGTCTTTCTCTGTTCTGCCAGCCAGCTCCCAAGTAATAACACGAGAATTATTATTATTTATGAAAGTTTGGCCTTAGTTTAGGCTTGTCCCACTAGCTCTTATAACTTAAATATTTAAATAGGTTATTTAAATTAACCTATGTTCACTATGTGGCTTTTCACCTCCCTTTCACTCTGCATGTCCTCCTCCCTGTCTGGCTGGTATCTATCTCTCTTGCACCTCAATAACTCCTCCTACTTCCTCTCTCTGCCCAGAAGTCCTGCCTATACCTCCTGCCTAGCTATTGGTCATTCAGTTCTTTATTAAACCAATCACAGCACTGCATCTTCACAGTGTGCAAATACCCCACAACAGTTGGGCCAAATATTTGGTGTCAGATTCCATCTGTATTTTGATCATCAGTGGATGTCAATACCCAGCAGGATTAGGCTGACAGGAGTATGTGTCACCCGCTGCCTGATGAAAAGACAAACGCCTTTGCTCTCCTTCCTTGCTGGCAGTGACGTGAAATTCAGCAGTAGACAAACTGAAACAGTTGGGGAAGGGAGCCAAGGGGGTGGGTGAAGTAGATGAAGTTAGAAACAAGCACACACAGCTGTACTAATAAAAAAATGATATCCAGTAGTCAAAAAGCCCTAATGATCTGAGCACGAGGCAAGGGGAGCCTGTGGGGTCTTCAGACATGACTCAGGGCAGGAAGTAAATAAACAGGCAATCCTGTAAAGAGAAAGGAGTCGGAATTTCAGATTCGCCATTACTGCTGCTCTGCACAGCTCCAGGGGACACCATCAGCGTGGGACGTCACCACTCCCTGGCTCACCAAGGACAGAGCAAATGAAATGCTTGGCAGGCCTCCTAACAAAGCTACAGTAGGAACTCAACAAACAGGAATCAATAAAGTTCCCAAGAGGCAGCTCTATGGGACTAATGAAGAAAGAAATGAGTGTTCTCCAAGCCCGAGCTCTGGTCCCAAATAACTAATACTCTGAGATGGGAAATAGAACTTAATGGCTGGAGTTAAGATCTCCAAGGAAACTAGACCATGTTCGTCAAGAAGTCAATACACTTTAAATATCCTGAGAAGTGGGTTTAATCTGACTTAGAACAAATGAGCAGAGTGAGCAGCTGAGAGCTGCCTAGAACATCACATATGGGTCATAAAACACTCTAGAGTACCAAGGGGCTCAACAGCCACACCAGCTCACTTATTCATTCAACAGATTGAACTCAATAAATGCCCAGGCTCACTTCACAGGAAACAGAACAAAGCTTTGGCTCTCAAGGAACGTTCTAGCAGGAAGGCAGACACTAAGAGAAACATAGAGAGGCACAAGGGATTGGGCTTGATGTGTTGTGAGGAGGGAAAAGGTGTGTGTGGGGGTCACATTTAATGTGGCATGAGGAAGGCCTTCCTGCCAAGCAAAACTGAGGGACACGAAGGAGCCAAGCAAGTAGACGTGCTCGGTAGTATGTGGGTAGAGGAACAGCAGAGGCCCTGGCGGGAAGAGACAAGGCCAGTGTGGAACGGAACCAGCACAGGGAGGAGTTAATGGGCACATAGGGCAACGCAGTCTGTCACAAATCAGATGGCTGCTTTCACAGTCCACTTGACTGACTTAGTACCACCAGCTGGGAGGCGATGCACTCCTTCAGTCCCAACCCTCAGGAGGCAGAGGCAGGTGAATCTCTGAGTTTAGGGCCAGCCTGGTCTAAAGAGCAAGTTCCAAGACAGCCAGGGCTACACTGAGAAGTCCTGTCTTAAACCACCCCACACACACACAAAAAAAAGGGGGAAAAACCCACAAATCACTTGGAGATACGCTCTGAGCTGGTCTGTGACAGTTTCCAGGGAGGTTTCACTGAGGGAGGGAAGCCCATTCCACTGGCTAGGGTTTTATGCTGTATATAGAGTATGTGTGTGTATGTGTGCACATGCGTGTGTGTGCGTGCATGTATGCATGTGTTTGTGTGTGTGTGTGTGTGCGCAAGTGCATGCTGAGCACCAGCTTCATTGCTCTCTGCATCTGGAATGTAAACACAATGTGACCCGCCACCTCACACTCCACTGCCACGTCTTCCCTGCCAGGAGGCACCCTCAAACCATGAACCAGAACCAACCCTTCTTAAGCTGTGCTTTGCCAGTATCTGATCCCAGCAGTGAGAGAAGCTAGCACACCGCTGTAGCACGAGTTGTTTTTAATCAAAACCTGGAGTCAGATATTAGAGGCGAAAGCTGAAAGGGCAGAGAAGCAGAGCAATCCGCCACTAGAGAGACCAGTTACCTCTACTGAATCCTCAGACCAAGAGGGCAACACTGTCCTCAGATTGCTTCAGACTGCAATGACCCTTATATTCCTCTCTCCGCCCAGCCATACTGCTCCTGTCTCCACCTCCCTAGTGCTGGGATTAAAGGCGTGGATCCCAAGTACTGGAATCACCTTTGTGTGAGGTCTGTTCCTCTTATTGACTGGATCAATTTCACGTAGTCCATGGTGGCCTTGAACTCACAGAGGTGCCTATGTCGGCCTGGCCTCTGTCTCCCTGTCTCCCGAGTGCTGGGATTAAATATGTGAGCCACAATCACCTGGCCTCTAGTGGCTTTAGCTCTGCGCTCTGATCTTCAAGAAAGCTTTATTTGTTAAAATACAAACAAAATATCACTCCACACCATGATACAGACTCCAACTTTTACTCTGGGATAGCGTGTCACTGGATGGTTCTGAGCAGAACAGGGCTGTGATCTATGTGGCGTTTTAAGGGTCATCCTGGCTACTGTGTTGACAGTCCTGAGCAGCTAGGGAAAAAGAGCAATAGGGCAGGGTGGGAACAGCGAGGCCAGAGAGGAGGTTGCTTCATGCTCCAAGTGAGACAGAGATGGGGGCGTGGACGGGACGGTGGTAACGACAGTGCAGGCTTGAGTGTACTCTTCTTGACTGCTCCCAGTACAGCCAGGGACCTGACCGCATCAGTACCTACCTGCTTCCTAATGCTGAGACCCTTTAATACATACAGTTCCTCGTGCTGTGGTGACCCCAACCATGAAACTATTTTCATTGCTATCTCATAACTATAATTTTGCTGCTCTTATGAATCATAATATAACTATCTGTGTTTTCCAGTGATCTTAGACGAACCCTGTGAAAGGACCCCCCAAAGGGGTTGTGACCCACAGGTTGAGAACCACTCATCTCGTCTGTAGTACATTCTCTACACTGAACAGGAAAGACAAGGCCAGCAAGCTCACTGCCTTGATGCAAGCTTGCCCTACCACGCGGCACCTGGTCTCTAGGATGCCTTGGCTCTCGAGCGGTGTCGCTCTTGACAGAAGAAAGAAATGGGCCCTTTTCTCACCCATTCCCCCCTCAGCCGACAGATGCAGAAACCCAGAGAAAAACCCTCCATCACAAGTCATACAACTCATATGAGAAGCAACTTTTTCATGAATTTTCTAGCAAATGCACAGATGTAAGCTTACCCGTGCCTTATATATCTACTGTCTGCTGTGGTGATTGATCTGCTATCACAGTAAGAGCTACAGGGACTCAACTTATCAAAGGAGAAGTAACGTGATTGAATTTCATTTAGGGAGTTAGCACCTAGCTATTTCTGTACTCCTCAACGCTGAAGTAAAAATAAAATGGCAAACTTCATGGTTCTTTCCTTAAGTGCTTATTTTACCTTACTGTCCCCACTAGAACTAAGTACATTTTTTCCAATTGAATTTTCCCACCATAAAGTAACCAGAAAAATGTGACCCAGATCTTAAAATAGTGCTCCATAAACAATGTGTGCGTGTATATATAGAAGCACTTGCTGTATATAGAAGTCACTGGGTCTAAAGGATGAGAGCTGCCGCTATTCTAGGACACAAGAGTCCCGACCTTTACCAAAAGCATTACTAGTTCCAAAAATCCCAAGGCTGATGAGTAAGTGGTCATCGGAACCTCTTCGTGGGGCCACGCCTCCACACAAGCTCCAGTGACCTACCCCAGAGAGGCCTGAGCCTGAGGACGTCGGCTTATGTGACACAGACATGACTTCTTGATAAGACCACGCAGTTGTTAGAAATCTGAATTATCTGCTAATGCAGATAGGTGTGGGCTGATAGGGGAGCGGCACTTTTCTCCAGGGGTTGGCTTCTTCCTACCCTTTAGTTACTGGAGCAATTCTGAGGGCAGGTCAGGGCAGTGGCTGCTGACTGGGCAAGCATGCCCTATGGACACACATTCATATGTATGCATCTATGGACATGGTTAGAAGCAGGGGCTAGGCCCCATCAGCATTGCCCATTCTCTGATTGAATTCTTAGCACCTTCTGGGAAAACAGACAGAAAAAATCAAAGAGAAACAGAGTAGAGAAGTCTTTTCCCCCAATGGCTGAGCAGTCTTAGGTGCAGCACACCGTGAGCAAATTTGAGTGCCCTGGCATCATAGCCAGTACCTGCCCTCAGACATAGACACACATAGACACACATAGACACACATAGACACACATAGACACACACACACACACTGTGGCCTCTCAAATGGTCTCAAAGTTCCTAAGTACAATTTCCTAACTTTGGAGCACAGCATGGGCCCCTCCTCCCCGTTCTTCAGTGTAGAATCTTACAGCCCTAAAATTATTAGGGAAATGGAAAATGCCATCCCATCCCAAGTATCTTTTCTGTATATGTGTGGTGCTGGTGCTGGAGACTGACCCAGCTTCACTCATGCCGAGAGCATTCTGCCATGAAACTCCACCCCAGGCCTGAGATGTAAGACAACGTTTGAAAGAGTTGGTTGTAAACTTCTAAACATGCTTTCCAGACGCGCAGTTGCGTTTCGCTTCTCCATGAAGGGTTCTACAACATAAGACCATTAGCATTGTGTGCTGAGAAAAACTAATACCGGGCTAGCACAGTCTACAGTCCTATCAGCATGGATCCGGGGAGGAGCTGCTCCCACAAGGATGTCAGTGTTTCCATAGCACAGTCTTGAAGTGCACCAGAATCTCACATACTGCATGGTACACACACCTGCGTGCAAATACTTAGTGTGCAGGTAACTCTACAAACTACAAAGTTACTGAAATCTCTTGAACATTTTTTGGGGGGAGGTCATTTCGAGACAGAATCACAACTAGCTCTCCCAACCGCCAAACTTACTATGTTGCCAAGGATGACCCAGAACTCCTGATCCTCCCTCTCTGTACCTCCCAAACCCTGGGATTACAGGTGTGTGCCACCATGCTACTTGCCATGTGTCTCAAGGTTCTTGTGTCTTACACAAGAAATGAGCGTATCCAGATGGGCAAAGCTGCAAGAAAACTTCATTGAGAGTTGAAGTGATGGTGCAGATCAGAAACAAGCATGCCATCAAAGACAGCAGCTCACGTGAGTGCTCACTCAAGGGGCCTGACTATCGTCTGGGGCTTCCTTTTTTATATATATTCCTTATATTTTGACTGACAGACTCGGTTTACAAGGTTAACTATAGGCAGATGTCTAGTCCCTTAAGAAAACATGAAGATTTTAGAGACAAGGTCTCATGTAGTATAGGTTAGCCCTGAATTTGCTATATAACTGTCTTAGTCAGGGTTTCTATTACTGTGAAGAGATACCAAGACCACAGTGACTCTTATACAGGAAAACATTTAATTGAGGTGTCAGCTAACAATTTGAGAGATTCAGTCCATCATCATCATGGCAGGGTCCATGACAGCTGGGAGTATGGTAGCCTGCAGGCAGACATGGTACTGGAGGTATATACCACCATGTCTGCCTCCAAGAGAACTGTACTATTTTCTCTGATGAAATAAGCACTTCACCTCTCCTGGCAGGGACTTTTAACAAACTTTTAAGAAAAAAAAGTTTATCAATAAGACATCTGTCAATCAAAAGAATTTGTGCTATATGAACCCTAATTTTGAACTGGGGTTTCATTATGTTGCCCACGCTGGTCCCCTCAGGCTCCTGAGTATCTGGAATTCCAGAGGTACCTGTCTACATGTACCTTGTGCAACCCTGCTTCCCAAGCTGAAGCACACACAAATGGTGTAGAACCATGCTTAGACAGATGCTGTTGTGTCCTGAGCCTTGGCCTCCCCCACAGCATCTGCAGAGGCACTTTGTGGCAGTATTGATTTTCCAGACAGCTTCTCCATGGCTTCTCCCAGTGAGACAAATCTAAGGCCCCCCAACAAATCTTTCAAACACTAATCTAGGTGATGCAGTGAAGGGATTCGCAGGTGTAAATCACAGACCCGACTGTACTGATTTTAAGAGAGTACCTAGGCTGGACCTGCTTCAATCAGAAAAAGGTCTTAAAAGCCAAAAGGCAGCATTCTGAAAGAGAGAGACATTCTGCCCACGGAACACAGCTGCAGATGGCGACTGTGGGCTGCTGCCTGCAGACAACCTTCTCTTCCTGATGGCTAATTCTGCTCATTTTGGACTTTTAGATGGCCCCGTGAGACATAAACCAGTTCCTAAGTGCACGCACATCTCTTCTTAGCTTTCTTTTATTTTTTGTGTCTTTCACATCATGCACCTCCATCCCATTCATTTGCCTATTCCTTTGTATCCACCCTCGGCCCTTGCAACCTCCCCCCTCAAAACAGAGAGAGAGAGAGAGAGAGAGAGAGAGAGAGAGAGAGAGAGAGATCAATCTCATCCTAAAAGCTGTAGTCTACCACAGTGAGTCACAGTAAACCCTTTTATCTATATATTTTTACTTGCAAGTTCTCATTGCAAAGAGTCAGTGGTCTGGTTTGAGGCCTCTAATTGCTGCTATGCTATTGATGCTGGATCCTCCCTGGGATTCCTTGATTATACTGCCATTGCCCTGTGCTGTAGAAATCCTGCAGTTTTGGGTCTACAAGACCAGCCCCTTCATGGGCTGCAGCAGATCACAGATTGGGTGGATGTTGAGGTGTGACCTGGGTTGGTCAGCCTGCCAGCTGTCCCTTGTCCTCATAGCCAGGGTGAGCTCTACTGCACTGTCCTGGTGAGTTCACCCCTTGTGGCAATGAGCAAGGGAAGGGGCTAGTGCTCCTGCTTTCACGTCCTCAGGGTTGGATCCCATACCACACCACCGTCCAGCCAGCTCTACTATGCTGCCCAGGGTGGCAGCTGATGGGGGCAGGGGCAGTTCTCCCACCTGTCTCAGGCACTGATGGGTGGGAGGGTGGGGTGGGGAGTACTTCTCCCAGGCCCGTGCTGCCTCATAACAGACAACTAATGGGGACAGCTCTCCCATGCTCACAACTTTGGGGCCGACTCACCCACATCTCTGCCAATGGGGTTGGTTCTACTGTGCTGCCCACACAAGGTTGCCCATGCATCTCTTGTTTTTTCTGTTTCTCTGGCTTAACCATGACTGACGGATTTGGGATGTGTACCACAGAGATGTAGCAAGCAGATGCCAAAAGTAAAACCAGACTTAGCCTAAGTAGCCATGACAATGGACAACAGGTCACCTGTGCAGACGAGTGAGTGCGTGTGTGAGATGCATGAGGGCCATGTGAGATAGATCCTCTCAGCGAACCTCCCAGTGGGAGGCTGACAGAGCTAGCAGGAAAACAAACAAACAAAACCATTCAAAAAAAAAGGCCAACACAGTAATTAGCACACTGTAGTAACTACTGTGCCGATACTGTGTTCCAAAGACTACTATCCAGTGATTTAACCTTTAGCCTCCCTTTTAAGTCAAGCTCTAACCACATTCCCAAACCACCCGCAGCCTTGCTTCTTCTTCAGTCTTGTGGCCAGGGCCTTTAGCTGGAAACCCAAAAGTGAAGTAATTAATAGAAAATTCCAGTCCTTGTGACTTGTTTGGTGGCCCATCCAAATGATTTGTGAGAAGGTCTCACGAACCACTAAGACAGAGGCTGAAGAGGGTTTCCATTATCCCCCCTCTGAGTATTTAAAGACTTGGATTTTCCCATCTTCTGAGGAAATATGTTCTTATAAATAGAGAGGCATGCTGGGCATCTCCACTCCATCTTTTTTGGTGGTCTGCAGCACACACTGGAATGTTTTCCTAGCAAATGACCAACAGTGGAAAATGAGGCTAAGACAAAGGATGGCTCTTGGGCTGGGATGATGGGAACCTTCTCCTCTGTCCCAAAAGACAGGCGGCTCTTCTACAGAACTGGGGGGTTCGTTTTAAAGCCAGGGAGTCTATTTCTGTCTTTCCTGTAGACTCCTAGCCCTGGTCGAGATGATGGACGAGGGCTGGGTGCACTAGTAGGTGAGTGTCCGGCAGACTAGTGACAGCCCAAAACAGCTGAGAGCCCATTTTCAGGAAGAACAAACTTCTGCTGGCATCAGTTTTATGACTCTTAAGACTGCCTTGAGTTTTAATTTGTGGCCGGGCAGTGGTGGCGCACGCCTTTAATCCCAGCACTCGGGAGGCAGAGGCAGGCGGATCTCTGTGAGTTCGAGACCAGCCTGGTCTACATAGCTAGTTCCAGGACAGGCTCCAAAGCCACAGAGAAACCCTGTCTCGAAAAACCAAAAAATAAAAAAATAAATAAATAAAAATAAAAAAATAAAAAAATTTGTGACTTACACATTTTTATAATAACATACCTCACCTTTTAGGTGATTTTTACAGTAAAAGTAGGACATGCACTCACATCTTCATGCATAAAAATGGATTTTGCGGCGATATTTCACAGTGGATCAAATGATCTAAGCAGAGACACTGTGCTCACAAATATTGTTCCCCAGGGCTGGGTTGTGGCTAAGTGGTAGTGCTTACCTAGTATACATGAGGTACTAGGGTCAATCCCCTGGGCCATAGACAAAAACCAAAAGAATACTTTATATCAAATCATACCTCATGTGCCTAACAGTGGAAGCCTTAGGAAAGGAAGTTATTATTTCTTTTTAAATTGGTTCAAAAGGGAGGGTCACTCCCAGCTTAGTGGTAAGGCACTTGCCTGCGCCTGCAAGCCACTGGATTTGATCCCTGGCATAGGAAAAAAAGAAGAAAAAAAACCACCATCACCAAAGAACAACAACAACAAAAACCTGCTCAAATGAGAAGTTAAGTGTGAATTTTATTATAAGGAAACTTTATTGGGCTGGGGAAATGGCTCAGTGTGTAAGAGTACTCGTCATTCAAGCATGGTGACCTGACTTTGGAGCCCCAGCACCCAAAGCCAGGAGTGGTTGCGTTTGCCTACAACCCTAGCATGTTCCTCACTGGAGCCCCCCCTCTTGAAGAAGCCCCTGCAGGCAAATGCAGTTGACAACAAGGCTGAAACTGCTAGTGTATTAGTACATAGTTACTGTGCTGTTGTTTACAATTGCATGATACAAAGGGAATGAGCTACCCACGGTTTTTAAAAAGGCACTGAGTACTGGACCTGAAAGTTCAAGTTCTTATCCAGTATAGTCAGCTCTCCTGAAAACTGAAAAGTATGGAGCCTAAAGACACTTCAAGGTTTCCTCATTGTTGTGATTAAAATAAATCCTGGCATTTTACTCTTCTGCTTCCTGTCCTCAGAAACCTCAAACACTTCATTGTTACAGAAGAGAAAAAAATACAATCTGATGACTTCTAAAACCTAACATGTTCTACTATAAACCTCTTGACCATTCCTTTCCACCAGCCCACTGCCTGCTTGCCCTCCAGCGTCTCTTAAAATGCATCTAAGATAATGGCTGGGATCTGCACTGTCCCCTAAAAGGCTGTGTGGAAGGCATGGCCCTGAGGCAGCAATACAAAGAGAGGCGCTCTAGGGAAGTGATGGGATCAGGAACACGTTGATCCCATTGAGCGACCAACCCATGGTGAGTTTATCATTTTGAGAGACACTGGGAATCAATAGAACAGGACATGGAGCCTGCTTAAAGAGTACATACAGACATACAAACACAAAGATGCACACACAAAGATGGGGTCTCGCATATGGCTGAAATTCCCTTTGTAGACCAACCAGGCGCCGAACTTACAGAGATCTACCTGCCTTCCAAGTGCTGGGACTAAAGGAGTAGAGAATTCCACACCCCAGGCTTTCAGATTTAATTCATATTCATTCTCTCTCTCTCTCTCTCTCTCTCTCTCTCTCTCTCTCTCTGTGTGTGTGTGTGTGTGTGTGTGATGTGTATGCTACATGTATTCAAGTGTCCTCCAAGCCAGACAAGAGGTCAGAGTCCTTGGATCTGGAGTTACTGGTGGTCTTGAGCCACTCAAGAGTCTTGAAAATCCAATTCAGGTTCTCTGGAGGAACAGAAGGCACTCTCCACCACTGGCACGTGCCTCGGCTCCAAGAACATGAACTCTTTAAGCAACATCTTGTCCTGAGCCCTCTCCTCTTGCTCTCTCTGTGCTTGTTGACAGTGAGATGAGACCCTGCTATGTTAGTCCAGGGGCAATGGGGTCAAGTAACCCCAGGCAGACCCTGAAACCTCGGTCACAGAAAACCTTTCTTGTTCCAAATGGATTTTCTCAGTTCTGCCATAGCAGGCATCAGCTCTCTCCCTTCCAGGCTGTCAGAGTTGAACGCAAGTGCTTCTGCCAGCTGAGCCATCTCCTCAGCCCACTCAATTTAAAAGGATAAATTATTTGTTTATGTGTGGTATGTGCATGTGAGTGTGAGTGCAGGTGAGCACATTCAACAGCATACGTGTGAAGGTCAGAAAACAACCCAGAGCCTAGTCCTCGCCCCTCACCAAGGAAGCTTCTCTTTGCAACAGATGGAGACCATTACAGAAATCATAACTGATGAAAACGTGGAGTTGTGGAGCCCAGTCCCAACTGATGCATCGTACCCAGGGCTAGAGGATCATGGTGGCAGAGAAGTGGAACAAGACTGTACGAGTCCAAGGAACAGGAGGCCTGCTGTGAGATGTCTCCTAGAAATATCAGAGGAGCTGCACAGATGAAGTCTCACCAACATGCTTGATTAAACATGATCTGAACTTGGATGCCACCAATAGACACATCATACTCACTGCACACACCGCACACACCACACTCACTGCACACACCACACTCACCGCACACACCACACTCTCTGCACACACCACACACACCGCACACACCACACTCTCTGCACACACCACACTCACTGCACACACCACACACACCGCACAAACCACACACCACACTCACCGCACACACCGCACACACAGTACACACCGCACACACCATACTCACAACACACACCACACACACAACACACAACACACTCACAGACACACCACTCACACTACATACACCGCACACACTGACACACCACACACAACGCACACACTGCACACATAGCACACACCGCACACATCGTGCACAACGCACACATAGCATACACCGCACACACTGCATACACAGCACACACCACGCACAACGCACACATAGCATACACCGCACACACCACGCACAACGCACACACTGCACACACCACACACACTACACACATAGCATACACCGCACACACCGCGCACACCGCACATACTGCACACATAGCATACACAGCACACACTGCACACACCGCACATACTGCACACATAACATACGCAGCAAACACCGTAAACACCGCACACACTGCGCACACCGCACACACCGCACACACCACACACACCTTGCACTCGGGCACGAACTTGCTCTGCACTCATCAAACCCCACAAGTAGACATCAACTCAGTTGACAGACAGCTCAGTGTGCCTCCCACTTCCTGTCTTGGGATTTCTCTTGAAACACTGCATTTATGCATTTGAGCGAAATAGGGCAGAACTAGCATCCGTGGGAGGAACACGCCCCTCCGGTACTCAAGCAGCAGTTCTGAGAGCATCAGCAGCAGCCTGGCAATCTGCACACCTGTTGCCTGAAACCAAGGCAACGTCGTCTTTGGAGTCTTCCTCTGCCTGTCACTTTGCTTCCCAGCTCTCCAGGATCGAGTTTCACAGGAAGAGTTCTGCAAACGCCTTTCTGTCAGGCTGATGCTTGAGCTGACTTCAAGCCAAGTTGAATTTTTTCTTCTTGGCTTAGAATATGCTACGCTCTTCTTCTTGAATGGTTCCAGTACCAGAGGCCTTGGACACACCCATGCTCCTTTATGTCATACACCACGAGGGATGGCTCAATGGCAGGCCCACTCTTGGGTGGCATTTCTATTCTGGCATGACTAGCAAGACCTAGACATGTGGGGTGACTGCAGACAGGGACAGACCACATTTACCCTATACCAGGTACATCCCAGCTCAACCCGCCTTATAGCTGGATCCTCAGAATGCCTGGACTCCCTACAACAGCAGCACACACAAAAGGAGAGAGAAGAAAACTTGGGGTGAGAATAGTTGTGATCAACTGTTAAAGTATCTAGGCTTTCGGGTTCTGTAAAGACACAATTGCATAAACACATCCGACAGAGCACTTCCCCGGGCAAGGGAAGTGTCACGTGAGCTCTGCTTATTGCCTAGGACATACACTTCTGACTGTGTCCTAATTACACAGCTGCAGGAAAGGCAGATACAGCACAGGCTGGAACCTGAGACCTATGCATCGTGATCTGCAATCCAATCTTCCAAACTTCAGGCATAAATATATTCCATCTACAAATCTGGTATAGTGACACACACTTATAGTTCTAGCACTCAGGAGATGAAGGCAGGAGGATCAGGAGTTCAAGGTTATCCTCAGCTACATATTAAGCCAATCTGGGATACATGAACCCCACCCTCAAGCCATTTAGCCAGGCATGGTGACTTATGCCTATAATCCCAGCACTTGGGGTGCCAGTCTAGGCTACCTAGGTAAAGCCCTACCCAAAAAATGAACAGATTAAAAACAGTCTTTCTGCTCAGTCATCTTTAATTGCCCCACGAGGATTCTAACCCAACATGTCCAAAACTGAATCTATCATCTTGACCACATCCATTCCTCCACTTCTAGTCCATCACTCTGCGTCATGTGTGAGTTGGGGCTGCTCAGTCTAATTCCACCCTCCTTCGTATCCTCCTTCTGGTTTTATCCCGCCATCACTTACTACCCCACACACTGTACTGTGTTCTGAATTTAGGGTAACTGCCCCCAATGTACATCTGACTTCACAGCCCCCTTTTGGAAACCAGCCCGCTCTGGTCCCAAGCCTCCACACTCTCCTCTCCCAAAACGTCCGGTCATCCCCTCAAAGCCGGCTCTCTTCTGCCACAGTAACTGTCCTGAAAAGAAGGGTGAATGACCCTCTCAGCTATCCTACCATAGCTGCCCACTCCCTTAGGATCCAGTGCCTCATGGGGCCCATGACACCTGTCAAGACAAGAGACTGCTCTGCCTACATGTCTTGGAATCGTCTCTCCCCACCCCAAGGCACACTTCTTGCCACTCCTGAAACTAGAAACAGAATTCCCTTTGTGGCAAGCATGGACCTCCTCTTGGCTCCCTTACACCTCAGTCTTCCTCAAAGACACAGATCATAAACCTTGTCCTCCTGGATGACTCCCTTACCTCACCCACACCACCAGTGGGTTACAGCAGCTTGGTTTCTACAGCATTCCTTACCCTGCATCGTTGCCTCTCTCCTCTGGGGGAACCTCTCAAGTCTCTGAGATTCATAGGGACAGGGTTTGCTCTCACGGTTCAAGCCTCACAGAGACCAGCAGAGCGCCTGGTGCATTATCTCAGTGCGTGGTAAATGACTAGCGTAAATCAACGTCAAGACATGGAAGGTGTCGTCAAGCTTCACAGAAAAGGTGGCATTCACCTCTGTAAGACCTTTTCTTCCCGGAGCACGATGCTATGAAGGAGGCCAGTGAGAGATGGTCAATTGGCTGTAGTTGTAGCCACTGTTGCCCAGAAGAGTGACCAATTGTTGCCTAATCTAAGGTTTTGTACATAAACAGGCATTCATTTCCTAATTTAATTGTACTGGTTTTATCATTTTTAACTCCTACTGGCACCAAATTCTAGACAAGTTACAACAGCATTTGTCCCCGGACGGAGGCGGTTTGGAAAACAAGTAGAAATCAAACTGTAGGCTCCTTCCTGTTGGGGCTGAGAATATCTTCAAAGAATTCATTGTCTTCTTGGATACACAACATGAATTTAGCCTGGACTTCAAGACTCTACTATTCAAATAGGATGGGCTGTCAAGAAAAAAAAAAACGGGGGGGGGGCTTTACTTTTAGCAAACGAATGGACAAAGGAACGAGTAAGCAGTCAAAGAATTCAACATTCATTTGCTTTTATAAAATCCTTGAAAAAGCCATCTGCCTCGCTCAAGACCACCACCTGGCACAAGCCTTAGCGAAGTAGGCCCAGGACGTCACCCTGGCTCCTGGGCTACCATCCAGAAGATCAAGGATGTCATTCGTCACTGATCCCACACCAAAAATGTCACAGTTTTTAAGGGTTCAAATATGTGTGACAGGCCCCCAGAGAACACCATCTATGATGACAAGCTGGAACTCTAAAATTAGACAGGGCTGGGTGTGCATCCAAACTGAGCGACCGAGAGCAAGTCATTTACCCTCCCACGACCTCTCGCTTCGGTCATCTGTGGAATGGAGACAAATTCCCTTTCCTCTGACACAGGACGAGCTCCACAAACGATGATGACCAGATTGCTCATGCACTCTTTCAGGGTCTGAAAGCCAAGAGTTACCTTTGATGTACATAACACCTTACCAGGATGTATAGAAACAAAACTTGTGGACGATTCTGCCACAAGCAGCTTCTTTAGAAATCCAATTGATGAGCTTCCACCCAAGCATTCCTTCAGTCTGAGGAAAGTGTTTTGAGGTTGTCTCAGTAGCAACTCCACGAGTCCTTCACTGTTTCTCAGAACCACAACTCCGCAGCTAGGTGGATCTCACAGGTGATGGAGGATGTTCTCCCCACTTCTCACCTCAGAAGCAGTTGTTCCTGCTTACTGGATGAGGCTGTGGGGAGGGTGGCCATGGAGGAAGCCTATATGGCCATCGCCTTGGTTAAGTTTCCTCTGTGAAGAAACAAAAGACTCTGGTTTCAGATGGCTAAATTCTGGAGCAGCCAGGGAAGGCAGTGCTATGTCTCCTGTGAATCGCATCCGTGTGCTCTGATGGTACAGGGCCCCATCTCAACACCGCTGCACACCTGCTTGTGTGTCTCTGCCACAAAACTAGACGATGGCTGCACAGCTGACTTGAAATACACTGGGAAGACCAGAAAGTTGGCACAGAGCAGAGAAAGACTCAAAGACCAAGGAATTCGAAGGGGAAAATATCTATGAGAGGATCAATAACACGCTCTGACTGCACCAACCCGGACATTCGCAGATACTGCTTGAGATGACTATTGCCTCAGCTGCCTGTCACGGAGCCATCTACAGCTATTTCTATTGGGCGCTATCTGCCAAGCACTGCGTGAGGAGTAAAGCATAGAGATAGAAATGAGACTCATCTCACCAAGGAACTGCATGCTCTAGAGGAGAGCCGGAAGAATAGTGCAGCCATGGTAGGCTCCTAACTGCTTCTGTGTAGCAACCAGCGGATTAAGGACATATTCCAACCTCTCTGACATCAGCCCAGCTGGGCATCGCAGTCACCCACAGAGCACCTAGTCACTTCTCTCTAGAGGAAGCAGACTGTTTCCCCAGCGCTGGTGATTCTTGTCATTTCCACCTTCTTATGACATCTGTACTTGATGCTGTCCCATGAAATGGTTCAGACACATAAGAGAAGAAGTTGTACCGGGCGATGGTGGCGCACGTCTTTAATCCCAGCATCGGGAGGCAGAGGCAGGAGGATCTCTGTGAGTTTGAGACCAGCCTGGTCTACAAGAGCTAGTTCCAGGACAGGCTCCAAAACAACACAGAGAAACCCTGTCTAGAAAAACCAAAAAGACAGAGAGCGAGAGCGAGAGGGAGGAAGGGAGGGAGAGAGAAAGAGAGAGATTGCTTCTATTTAGAGGCACATCCTCTACAAAGATTAGGTAAACAGCTGCTAAAGAATACAAATATGAACCAATGAATGAGGGAGGAATAAAGAGCCATGAAAACTGAAGAAAAATCAGAGAAGAATATGTACTCGTCTTGCTTCAGAAATATTAAGGTTTTATTACTTACACCATTTGAAACGACATTTTTAAAAATCCACAGGTGGTGCACACCTAGGACGTGGGAGATGATAACAAGAGGACCAGCTAAGGCCTCCTAGGACATATAAAACCTTGTCCCCCCCCTCAAAAAAAATCAGGGTTGGAGTTATGGCTCAGTGGTTAAGAGCACCGGCTGCTCTGGAGGTACTGGGTTCAATTCCCAGCAACCACAAGGCAGCTTACAGCTGTCCACAACTGTAGTCCCATGAGATCTGATGTCATCTTCTGGAGTATAGACAAAACAGCCATATATATAAAATAAAAATGAACATTTTTTAAAATTAAAAAAAAAATCACACATGTACAAGTGTAAATGCCATCAGTTTTAAGAAACAAATAAGAGTTTATTTTACTTCGCATATTTTAATATTTTCATAATCAAAGGCGTTTAAGTTGGTCATATAACTAGAAATCTGCTTTACCCCACTGTACTATTTGAGACACATACTTTGGCTCTTGGCTGTTTACTGACAGTGGTGTGGTGTGCTGGGCAAGGCCTTAGTTTGTAGCACAGGTCAACTGCCATGGTATAAATGTTCCTACCATTACTTAATCCTAGCCATGACTCACCTAACAGTCAGGAAGGATGGGCCAGCAGAAGCCAGTTCATGAGAGAGGGTCACTTCCGGTGGCACAGGAAGATGACCTTAAAAGACTTTCAGTCTGGCCTCTGTCAAGTCTTCACATAGGGACAATATTTTTCAGGTTGAAATGACCACCAGCACACATGTGCAGCAAACAGTTACTCTTAAAAGAAGCTGGATTTTCTCACGTTTTTGCTAGAGGACACTTTGTTGGGTGGATTCCACTTTGAACCCATGAATTAGAGCAGCATTCTTCTGGGGGAAAAGAAATCCCATTAGAGAAGGGATGTCACCAGCAATGACGCCTAGATGATTAACAGCGATGAGTCAACTCCCTGCAGGACTCTGTACCCCAGCAGCAAGAGCCCAGTGAGGCAGCTGAGACCAAGGGTGATGATGGGTGGAGTTACGGCTCTCCCCTGCTGCTCTCATCCATCATCTAGCCCCGTGGAGCCCAGACTTGGCAAGCGCACTCCTGTGCCTCCCCTTCACACTCAGCCTTTGCCAGCAAGATGAATCCCATCTCTCTACCATCAAGAAGCCCGGCACTGTGAGCTCTGTTCCTGGCTTTCCCACCAGCCTGCTGCTTCCCCACAAACAAGCTTGATGAAGAAGCCAGAAGCCAGAGGGTCTCTAGAGCTCCCCTCTTCTAGAGTTCTGGGAATTCCAGCAGCACTGGCCTCCCTGAATCCTCAACTCTGTCCACATCATGACATCTAGCTGCCTCTCCATACACAGGACCTGAGCCATCGGCTGGCAGCTCACAGGGAACACCTGGGATGGCCTTCTCTCCCACACTGCCTGCTGGCTCCTGTCGGTAAAGACATGCCTGAATATTTTGTAGGTTTCTAGCCATTTTAGGAAAGATTAAATCTGGGCCCCGACCACAGCTCTCCCTGAGAAAGCATGTTTTCTATTTATCCTACTGTTTCAGGTCGATCTAGAACAGAAGCTCCATGGGGATGGGGTCCCCAACTCTGTGCTGGCTCTACTCCTCCATGTCTAGAAAAGTTCCCACTATGTGGAAGAGACTCATCACATATGTGTTGGATGAATTAATAAACCCTAATATTCAAAGAAAGAACCCAAATGAAAATACTCACAGGGAACGTGACCAGCGTGTCCAGAACTGAGCGCTCGATGCAGAAGAGAGTGCTTGAAATGAGAAAATGCATTCTTTGTCCTCCCTTCCTTCCTCCTTCCTTCCTCCTTCCTTCCTTCCTTCCTTCCTCCTTCCTTCCTTCCTTCCTTCCT
>NC_022015.1:74484695-74503525 GCF_000317375.1 Microtus ochrogaster | reverse complement strand
CTTCCTTCCTCCCTTCCTTCCTCCCTTCCTCCTTCCTTCCTCCTTCCTTCCTTCCTTCCTTCCTTCCTTCCTTCCTTCCTCCTTCCTTCCTTTTCTTTTGCTACTTACTTATTGAAACGGAACCTCATGTAGCCCAGGCTAGCTCAGAACTTGCTATATAAACAAGGATGAACTTCTGATCCTTTTGCCTTCAAGTAGTGGGAAGACAGGCACCCGCCACTGATGCCCAGCTTACTAAAAGGCCTTTCCACTAAGTTTGGGAAATGCTTCTATTATCAGCCAACAAGGAACCTTATGATGACTTGTTTGGAGATGGGGTCTTACTATGTTGTACAGATGGGTTTCGCCTTCCTGAGTCCAAAGCGATTTTCCTGCTTCAGCCTTCCTGGAAACTGAGACTGTATGCACACGGCCACACCAGCTCCCTTTTGACGATTTTCAGTGGCTGCATAGTCGTCCAGGAGAGTATCGCAGAGGGAAGCGAGGGCAACTGCCCCACCCTCTCTACACTGCTATCCAGCTGAGTGCTTCCAGGACTTCTACTAAGAGACTGAGCTACTGCCGTCTTTGTAAGCAGGAACCGTCTCCAGAACTCTCTCTAGCTCTGCGAGCACTGCACTAACTCTCTGCAGCCCAAGGCTCCTCCACATCCACTTCCCCATCATCCTGGCAAATAGAAGCACTGGTAAAGACCTCAGGGACCTCTCATTTTGCCACAATGACCCGTCCCTGCCCTCAACTCATTCGACTATCTTCTAATGCCAACTTCAATTCTGTCATACTGTCAGGCCTTTTCTCCTTACTGACCACTCTATCTTGGTCCCCTTTGCTGTTCTCCTCATACCCCTAACTGCTAGAAAGCAGAGTTCTCTTTGTCCCTTCCCCTGGTTCCCTTCTCTCTACACTTACTCTCCTGGGCATGCTCATGACCATCTCTGTTTATGCCACCAACCAGAATTCCCTTCCAAGTCCATATTTAAATAACCATCTGCCAGCCTAACATCATCTCTACCGGGCCTTTTTTTTTTTTAACCATGCATAGTAACTCTTATGTTTTTGTGGCATCTGTCTCTCCTCATGGAGGGGGGGGGCAGATGCACCCACCCACATCTCATTTTAAACTTTTCTCTTTTTCAATCCAAAACAAATTTTCTCGCCACCCCCAACATTGCTTTCTTGATCCAAGTCAACACTCTTTCCCCTGAGTCACAACAGCTGAGCTTACAAACCGACCCCTGCCTTACTTTTGCTCCCTGCAATGAATTCTCTAGAGGGCAATGGGAACAACCCTTTCTATAGCTAACTAGGTTTACCACTCCATTTTTCAAACCTCAGTGGTCATAAGGACCTCTTCATAATACATCAACTACAAGCAACACCTGGACGGGGTTGGAAATGGTTTGATGTCAAAGACTATTTATCAAGGACACTCAAGGTCATTGGATAGACCCCAAGTGCTGCAGAAACAAAACAACACATGTGTGCAGCATCACCGTCACCACCCCACCAGTAAGGGACCGCTGGTCTTTGCTCATGCTTACACCATCTTCTTCCTCTCTTGGCCTCACTTGCTTATCTACGGGTACTTCCTGCTGTTCCTGAAATACAACAAACACTCCTGCTCTTCCTGTCCCTACTTTTGTGGATCACTCTTCTCTAGTCCCCTACTTTACTCAGGTTTCTGCTTAAGCATCATCTCTGAGGCCTTCCCTGACCACTTCAGCTGGAAGAGCTCCTCTGATCCCCTGCCAGTTATGCCTTCTTGCTCGGCCCACATACACTGTATGACAGTACCCGACATTTTTTTTAAGACAAGGTAATCCTTCAGACCTGGAACTTATGACATAGACTAATCCGGACATGAACTCAGAGATTTGCCTGTCTCTGCCTCCTGAGTGCTGGGAATAAAGATATGTAAAGCCACGCCCAGTATGACATTGTATCTTGCATTTATTAGTCTGTTTTATGCTCAGATACGGAATCCACAAGGGAAGAAACATGACCTCAGACATGACCTTTCCACTGAGGTTTGACTAGCATGTAGCAGGAACTACATCCTTATGTATGTGCGCACACACAAGCACTCACGGTGTTGGGTAAGTACAATATTAAAAAGCAAATAAGGCAAGAACTTGGAAAAAAAAAATCACCTTGTTGTGGGGACTTAACCCAGTAAGACCAAGCCTGGCATAATGGCCCAGTGCTAAACATTAACATTGCTCATGCCTTCGTGTGCTAAGCAAGTTGTAACCCTAAATGAATAAAAAGCAGAGATATTTTCCTAAATATCCAAAGTAATGGGTTTCATTACAGGCCTTTTGATACATACGAGAAAACATGAGACCTAGGTTTTGAGAGACCTTGCCTCAAAGTAATAGAGAGTGATGGGAAGGATACCAGAAACCCTCATCCTTGAAGCATGTACTAGCTAGCACACACACATATGCATGCAGACAGGCAGGCACACATATGCAGACAGGCAGGCACACACGCGTGTGCACACACACACATGCATGCACGCAGGCAGACAGACAGGCAGGTGCACACACATATATGCACATAGGCAGACAGGCAGGCAGACACACACACACACACACATGCAGACAGGCAGGCAGGCAGACACACATGCACACACACACATGCACGCAGGCAGACAGGCAGGCAGACACACATGCACACACACACACACACACATGCAGATAGGCAGGCAGACACACATACACATGCACGCAGGCAAACAGGCAGGCAGGCAGGCACACACGCACACACGCACACACCCCTTTAAATATTTTCTTTTGGCTCACAGTTCTGAGGGTTTCTTGCTAAGGCTGCTTGCCCCTATCATTGAGGTCTGCGCTATGGCAGAACCCCATGGTGGACACGGTGTAGTGAGGTATGGCTCTGGGTGCCTGGGAAGCAGACAGACAGAAGGGGCTAGGGACAAGAAAGTGCCACCAGTGAGAAACCAAGAATTTTGGAGAACAATATATATTTAAAACATAATATCACCAATAATATGGAATAATAGCATCTTCCCCTCCCTTAAAGTCCTGATGAGAACTGAGTTAGTATATAGAAAATCACCAAGACCGTTACAGAGCAAATTATAAATGTTCTATGAATGGCACCTACAATTATCTGTAGCACTGTTATTCATCGCTACGATCTGTCAAGGCTACAAACACCTTGAGGACAAGAAGAGCATCTTGCCTGTATTCCCAACTGTTAGCATATTGCTTGGTATCCAGAAAGTATTGCTCGAATTTAACAGCCTACTCTCAACTAAAACAGGTTTCAAGTTATAATACATAAAGGGAATGAACAAGATAATTAGCAGAGGTAGAGAAAAATAGGTCAATGGGAAAAAAAGAAAAGAGAAAGAAAAAAGATCCCACAATTTTACAGCACCAAAACCTGCTTCTCGCAATGGCTTTATAGGGAGACTCAATATACACCTTGCATTGGGGGAATTTGTTGGCTTCCTGTGGCAACAGTGGATCTAATCTCAACCCTTGATCTAGAATTACAGATTTAATACGAAATTTGAGATGCCCCCAATAAATTTCATCTAGCAGTTTACACCAGAATTAATTACCTGAACTTTTTCCAGCCACTAAAACAAGTGCGAGACAGCCTTAACTCGTTCACTGCAGGCCCCTTTTCTATTTTCCATTGCTTTTACAATTTCCCAGCAGTGTGTCCCATCTGGGGCAATTATGCGTCCTCCAGATGGAAACTTTCCCTGGTAGGTTGTTCCGTTCATGGCCATTTAGAAAGCACTGCTTGCGTCAGGCTCTGCTTGCTGGTTGGATAAAGGGGCTGTTACTTCAAAGCCCATTTTTCTCGGCATCCCATTGCCACGCCTCACCGAGTGCACAGAGTACATGCCTTCTAATGACCTTTCAAAGCCAAGTGCTCTCTGTAGCCCACCAGGTCAGTGGGGTTGCCTTTCCTCTGAGTCTAGACAGAGTCCAAACGGCTTCACTTCCCTCAGACCTCCAGTCATGGCCACAACAGTAATAAGATGCACAGTTACAAGATGCTCTGGACTCACAGAATTGTTGCTGGAGCCTCGTGATGAAAAGACTATCATTAAAATCCCATTTTATTGTCAGAATACTGAGATTTTAAAAGGTAACTAACATTTCTGAGTCTCTCCTCTCTTCCTTCCTTCAAAAGTCTCTAACAAATTAGACAAAACCGTTTCTTCATGTAAAATAAAGTGCTCTAACTAACCTCAATTTAAATTTTAAATCAAGGAAAGAGGAAATAGTTGAGCTGTGCAGGTCTAGCATACTTCATGTCCAAAGTTCTATTCTCAGCAACTCCCCTCTCACATACGTTCACACACGCACACACATCCAAGAAATAGATGGCTAAGAAGCAAACAGAATCAGAACTCAGGTCCGAGTCCTCATCTATCCCATTGCTTCGTTTGGCTGCTCTAGTTAGACATTTAACAAGGCTTCTTGCTGAACCTTCCCCTTCCACTCTGGACCACAGAGAAACCTGCATATTTCTTGTTTACGTTTGAAGATAGCTAAGGGAAAGTAAGAGAAGACAGAAAATCCAGGCAAACTGTCTCTGCAAACGGCCTGACATCCCTTTTCTCAACAGGCTGTACCAAACTGTCCCAGATTCACAGTGAACTATGAGTTAAGTACTGAATCTTTTCTAGAAGATTCTCCAGTGCTTTCAGATCTTTGAAATTTTATTGCCAGTGAGTAATTCCAGCCTGTCCTTTTCCAATTCAAGACTTTTTTCTTTTTGCGAGACAAGGTTTCTCTGTAGCTTTAGTACCTGTACTGGAACTATTTCTTGTAAAGCAGGCTGGCCTCAAACTCACAGAGATCCGCCTGCCTCTGCCTCCCAAGTGCTGGGATTAAAGGAGTGTGCCATCACTGCCCAGCCAACTCAAGACTTTAAAACATGTGCACACATGCATGCGTGTGTGTGCGCATGCACTCACACATGTGCGCGTGTGTGGTGCCATGTCATCTTTCTCAGAGTTGGTTCCCACAGTAGTAGACACATGGCAGTACACGTGGCATGTTAATGTTATTTCTCTTGGAGCCGGTTCCCCACAGGTTACTACACGCACCACACCGTGCTCTGCCCCACTCAGAATGTGCAGTTTGAATGAGGTCTATGTTGCTGAGACTGGCCGTAAACTTCTGAGCTCAAGCAATCCTCCTGCATCGGCTTCCTGAGAGGCTGAGAGCATGCTCTACCGTGCCAGGCATTCAGCTTAGCTTCAGGGAAATTTCACTCATCCTTACAGATGTTCATTCTAAAATTCTCACTAGTAAGAATTATTTTCAAATGTACACTTAGTGTCCAATGCTGTTTCACTCACTTTAAAGAGATTCACTTATGCCAAATTGTTTTATTTTTATTTTCTCCTTTTTTTTTTTAAATTTTCTGTCGATGAGTATTCACCTGCATGTATTTACCACATGTGTGCAGTGCCCTTGCTGGCCAAAAGAGTGCATCAATCCCCTGGGACTAGAGTTGAGAGACTCATAAGCCAGCCACCACGTGAGTATTGTGAATTGAACTCAGGTCCCACGAAAGAGTCATTTCTCAAGCCCCCCAGATTCTCTCTCTTCCCCTTCCCCCTGAGATAAGATTTCTCTGTGTAGCCCTGGTTGTCCTGGAACTCACTCTGTAGACCAGGTTGGCCTTGAACTCTGAAATTCACCTGCCTCTGCCTCCCGAGTGCTGAATTTAAAGGTGTGTGCCACTTCCTACTGGCCCTAGACTACCTAATTATGGCATCTCTACCGTCTCTTAATTTTTTTAAAAAAGAACTTGACTTTAAACACACTTCAAGGAATACTTATATATTCAGAAATCAAAATCTCAAGTTCACTAAAGCACATCAACTAAAAATTGTACTAAGTATTCCTGACCTGGAACTTGAATCTCACATTAAAAGGTATATCACCATCTAATACACGGCTTAGTATGATATGATATGATAAGGCCCCACTCATGCCCTAATTGTAGAAACACATTCCTCCCTAATTCAGGAAATAACTGGGACAAATTGATTTTTACCAAGTAAATCATTTATTAAGAATTTCAAAAAATAAACCTAGCAAAAATCTGCTGAAGAACACTGAAAACAGTTGTCAGTTTAGAGCTGAACATGCCTGTACCTGCTCGGCAGAGTCAGTGAGCACAAAACCATACATATTTTCCCACAACTTCAACATTCGATAGGTTCTGCTCATCTTCACACTTAAAGGGGTATATAAAATATGAAATACTGTTTACTGGCAAGCCTCCAGTTATTAGCAAGACTTAACAGTCTCACCTTAATTTGACCTCCTCTTTTATTTATATCTTATATCTTTACTGATATGTGTTTAAAGATATTTAATTTACAAACTGTTTGTAAATTAAAGACTCTGTGTTATCATTTAGTTTGCAAATATTTATTCTGATCTGTGGTTGCCTTTTAACATAGCTTATGGATTACAGCCAAACCTGTCACTCTTTCCTTTCATGAATAACGGATTTTTTTACTCTTCCTAATTGAGATTATAGTAATATAGTCTCCTACAAATGACGCATCTGGGGTTCATTCCAGTATAAGTGGGTACCTGTTCTTTTGAATGTTCTATGTAGACCTATGTTCCAAAACTCTTAAGATGATCTACCTGTTCATAAGAAAGCTCACGTGTCAGAGGGTGGTACATGCCTTTAAGCCCAGCACTCGGCAGGATCCAAAGCTACACAGAAAAACCCTGTCTCGAAAAAACAAGAAAGAATAAAGAAAGAAAGCAAGCTCATGTGTGGTACTCATGATTTTATAAACCTAATTGTTTCATCCTCAGAAGTTTTCATTTGTCTTTCCAAAAGGAAACTTTAGGCCGAGCCATCCTTTACCTACCCTGTCATCTCCCACCATATTACATATGTATGGCAAATACCAGCTTTTCGGATATAACAATTGTCTTGGACAGTGTTCTATTGTTTTGAGGAGACATCATAACCAAGGCAATACTGATAAAATTGGAGCTGGTTACAGTTGCAGAGGTTTTAGTCCATTATCCTCATGGTGGGGAGCATGGCAACACATGGGCAGACATCCAGATCCATAGGCATCAGAAAGAGAGACTCTCGGCTTGCATAGGCTTTTGAAACCTCAAAGTCTACCCACAGTGACACACTTCCCCCGACAAGGCCACACCTCCTAATACTTTCAAAGAGTACCACTCTTGAATGCTGGTGAGCAAGCATTCAGATCTTTGGGCCTGTGGAGGGCACTGTTATTCAAACCCCACAATGATATAAAGATGCTAAGGCAAGGCATACCATCAGGTTTCCCTTTCCTTCAAAATGCTCAGGACTTCAGTCACTAAACTAGCCCTCACCCTTTTAACCCAAGTATATGCTTTATCCTTGCCCATAATGGTGTCCATTGTTATGTAGACAGCATGGTTAAATAATCAGCAATCATATCTCAGAAATTATTAACTTCTATACATTGCTGGTGGGAATGCTAATTACCATAACATTATCGAAGGGCAATTTGACCCAATCTACCAAATTGCTGATAGAAGTTTAGACTGGAATGTTCCTCCACAAAGGCTCATGTGTTAGAAGGTTGGTGGCAGAGTACTGCTCATGCATGCACACGGCTCTGAGTTCAATCCCCAGCAACACAAATTTTGAAAAGCCAGACAGGTTTGTTACTACTCCTTTTTAGTGTATACATATGTGCATAACTGCATGTGAGCATATGCACACCACGACACTCATGTGGAGGGCAGATGGCAACCCCAGGGGTCACTCTACTGTTTGAGGCAGGGTCTTTGTGCACCCCAAGAGCTCGCAGGGATATCAACCACCACTTCGAATCTCTCTGTATGACAGGTGAGAATACTGCACCCAGCTTCAGGGGGTTCTAGAGACCCAAACTCAGGTCCTCATCTATGCTCAGTAAGTGCATTAACCATTGAGCTATCTCCTGAGCCCCCACTGGAAGGTTTGAGAGTGACTGAGGGCATGCCCTTGAAAGGACTGTGGGACTCCAGTCTTTCCCTGGCTTTGCAGCCGTGAGGTAAGCATTCCAACTGTGAGGTGTGTGACTTTGCCCTGTCACAGGCTCCTGCCACACTGCTGCTCCCTCAGAGACACAAAACCCAGGGGGCTAACTTGATGAACAAAAAGCTCCAAAACAGAGTCAAAGTCAACTCCTCTTTCCAAGTTGATTACCTCAGGTTTTCATTACAGTTACACAAAGCTAACAAAATTGCAAACAGGTATACCTTGTTTGAAAAACTACTTTTGGGATGGATTACATAAGCAGAAAAAGCATTTTTGTACAAAGAAATTATTTGCTACATTGTTTAACAGAATAAGTAGTTTGGAGACAATGTAAATATTCCACCACCTGTTAAAAGTTGATACTGATACATCTGTACTAAAAACACCAAGTAGCACAATAAAGAATGCAAATGGTCTTTAAATTTCAGTAAGAAATTATCTCTATGGCTCAGTAGTTAAGAGCACTGGCTGCTCTTCCAGAGGACCCAGGTTCAGTTCCCATCACTGATATGGTAGCTAACAGCTGTCTGTAGCTCCAGTTCCAGGGGATCCAACACTCTTACACAGACATAATGCAGACAAAAATAAGGCAAATAAAATAAAAAGAGAAACTATCTCTAAAAAACGATATGTAGGAAGGAGGTTAAGGCGCAGAGAGGTACATGTAGTATGATATACGCATGGAGAACAGTAGGGAGGCACACATAGAAGAACGGAGTATAATGACATATACATGACAATGCTATCAAGGAGCTCATTACTTTCTTTCTTTCTTTATTTATTAAAGATTTCTGCCTCCTCCCCGCCACCGCCTCCCATTTCCCTCCCCCTCCCCCAACCAGTCCCCCTCCCTCGTCAGCCCAAAGAGCAATCAGGGTTCCCTGACCTGTGGGAAGTCCAAGGACCACCCACCTCCATCCAGGTTTAGTAAGTTGAGCATCCAAACTGCCTAGGCTCCCACAAAGCCAGTACATGCAGTAGGATCAAAAACCCATTGCCATTGTTCTTGAGTTCTCAGTAGTCCTCATTGTCCGCTATGTTCAGCAAGTCCGGTTTTATCCCATGCTTTTTCAGACCCAGGCCAGCTGGCCTTGGTGAGTTCCCGACAGAACATCCCCCATTGTCTCAGTGTGTGGGTGCACCCCTCGCGGTCCTGAGTTCCTTGTTCATGCTCCCTCTCCTTCTGTTCCTGATTTGGACCTTGAGATTTCTGTCCGGTGCTCCAATGTGGGTCTCTGTCTCAGTCTCCTTTCATCGCCTGATGAAGGTTAATATTCAGGAGGATGCCTATATGTTTTTCTTTAGGAGCTCATCACTTTCTATGAGAACTTAAAATTATATTTTAAAAATGACAAAGCCAGGGAGATGGGTCAGCCAGTAAAAGTACCTGCTGTACAAGTCCAGTGACCTGAGTTTTACCCCCAGAATCTAAGAAAGCAAGATGCAAGGGGAACACTTAAAAGCTCAGCCCTCCTATGGCAAGGTGATGGAGGAGGGCTTCCTGGACACTCACAGGACAGCTAGCCTAAAATCAGCATCAGAAACAAGAGACAACGTGGCGGGCAAGAATGACTCTTGAAAATTGTTCTGACCTCCACGTGGGCAGAAAAGCTCATGTCCACTCACATTTACACCCATGTCATACTCTCCCCCACCAAGATACACAAATTAAGGAATTTAAGAAATGGCATATATAGCAAAGGGAGGTAAATAGTAATTACATATATAATTTGCTATTGTGCTTCTAAGGATGTACAAGAATTAGTAACACATTTTCATCCAGGAAGATCAAGAATCTTCACTATAAATCATTCTGTACTCTCAAACACGTGTACAAATTCAGGTACAGTGGTACAAAACTATTATCCCACTGCTGGAGAAGCAGCGGTAGGAAGATTCCAAGTTCAACACAGGCAGTCCGACTTACATACAGAGACCCTGTCTCAAAAACAGAAATGACCTTCTCATACTGTGAAAATACTGCCTATGCAGAAAAAAACATCTGTAAAGTTTCTACTGAGTGTCTCTGACTTTTCTAACTTATTTCTACAGAGCCTCACTGTAACCAAGACAAATGGTCAGCATAGACCATATGAGGCTGCCTCTGGGACGGTCAGCATACTGTTCACAGAAGAATTCCCGCAGGTAGGAAATACTGTAATGATAAAAAGTAACACACAAACCAGTGAGTCCCTGATTGTCAGGTGAAACAGCTGCATACGACATATTCGTACATTGGTGTAATGAAGTTTGTTCGAGCCAGCATTCTCCCACACGACTGACACATTGCACTACAGATGACAGACAGGTACAATGTCACAAGACAGCAGGGACTGGTACTCCATTACCCTTGTGACTACTGTTGTGTCTGTAGCCTTTCCTTAACCAAAACCACATAGCAGATGACTAGTTTCTCTTCTCAAGAACTAGGACTATAGGCTAATCGTTTAATTAAAAAAAAAACAACATAAAACCTAATGAAAACAAAATCATATTTAATTCCCCTAACCAAAAGACAGTTATTTTTTACTTTTATGTATTTATGTGTATGGTTGGGGTTGTTTTTGTTTCTTTTATTTTTTTTTTAATGGCTGATGGTAGGTTGCCCATGCTATGGTAGAGGGTCCACACCCATGTATATGCTGGCAGCATTAACTGACTACAAACTTCAAGGCGTGAGGGGGCTTGGTGTGGGAGTCGGGGAGTGAGAGGAGATTTAGGAGGGATAAAGATGCGCTGGATACATGTATGGACCTGTCACAGAATAAATATTCTAAAGAGAGAGATCTTTATTCCAGTATCAGACAGACAGTGATTTCTACATATTCCTCATGTATCCACTTCCTGCTGACTCTGGTCCTCCTAATCCTTTTGACTCAGGTCCTTAGCATTTTTCATGTATGAGATCACGACATCTCTATGTAAGGTTAGCTTCATGGCTTCCTTCCCAGTACAGGTGTTTTTTCTCTTAAGAGCTATGCATTATTCACTCTACTGTAATCACACTAACAACTTCAAAAACCTACACGACTTAAGGTAAGCCAGTGTTTCTCAAGTTTCTTAAGTTAACAAACCTAAATAAACTTAGATATCAGGCGTACATGCATGTGAGGGCTGGGCAAAGTGAGAAGTACCTATCCTTCAAGTATTGAGTAGCCTGACAATTACACATATTGATGTGGTGAGCAAGGCCATTCTAATTTCCTTTGCCATCTATCCAACAAAGCCCAGAGGGACTTCCTGGCCCTAGATGCAGGAGACTGGCAAATGAAAGGAACTGCTTCGAGTCCTAATTGTATGGAAACAACCATAACAAGGCTTGGGGGAGGCTGCAAAGCTAATCCTGCTTTTACCAACAGAGACACAGGTGTCCATGAAAATGTCCTAAAACGGCCTGCACGGGTGGGGGAACATAAAGTGACATTAGAATAGATTTTACAGACTGACTCAGAAACAAATGAAAGTGTCTGACTATGGACATAAGGCATGGCTATGGTGTGTATCCAGGTCAATGAAAGCCATGCCACATGGCAGTGTTTGGTGTGGGAGGTGGTTCTCCTTCCACCATGAGGGTTCCAGGGAACCAATGCAGGCTCACCAGGCTCAGTAGCAGGTACCTTTAACCTTCTGAGCTGTCTCCCTAGCCCAAACCTCCTTTTCATTAAAAAAAAAAAAAGTTACAAACACCTCAGATTTAAAACAGTTTACAGCATATGACCTCTACATTTTAGACAACTGCTCTAGATATTAAAATCAAGAAGCCAGGCGCACATTTCTTTATGAATATTAAACGACAGGACTGACAGAGAACACGAACTCACAAAGATTGAGGCAGCGAGCTTAGGGCCTACACAGGTCTAAGCCAGCTGAGGTCCAGTGTTGAGAGGGGAAGTAGATACCATCCCCATTCCTAACCCGGAAGCTGTCTTTGACTGATCACTTGCAAAGGAAAACTTAGTTTTCTCTAACACAGTCTCACTGGGCCCACAAACCGTGTTAAAGGTAGGTTCCGCGGCCAGCAATGGATGGCCAACACACAAGGAATTCAATGGCATTTTTTGCCTCACAACACTGGTTTTTTTTTTAACCTTACAGATCTTTTGCTTATTGTGGTGGTTGAATAAGAGTGACTCCTACATGCTCATAGATTTCAATGCTTAGTCACAGAGAGTCGAACTCTTTGATAGGATTAGAAGGACTAGGAGATGTGGCCTTGTTAGAGAAAGTGTGTCATTGGGGGGGTGGGCTTTGAGGGTTCAGAAGCCCAAGCCAGGCCCAGTGGATAAAGTTCTCAGCTACTGTTCCAGGCCTGTCTGCATGCCATGAGCTCTCCATCATGATGATAGCAGACTGATCCTCTGAAACTGTAAACCAGCCCCCAATTAAACGTTTTCTTTCATAAGAGCCGCCTTGGTCATGGTGTCTCTTCACAGCAATAGAATATTGACTAGGAACTTATGTTTCCTATTTTGTTTTTATGGGTTTTCTGTGTGTACAAATGTGTGTGTCTCATTACCTGTATGTGTTTCTTATGCTTTTTAAATATGCATATATATGCAAACACTCATAAAACAAAAATAAATATTTTTAAGTGGTCCATCTGTTCATATTATGATTATATCCTTTCCCCTTCTTCCACAAGTAGGCCCCAGTATCAGAAACTGCTCAGGAAGCAGGACTTGCTACATGGTTTCATGAAATCTAAGTGTTCTGATGCTGAGGGAATAGGGTGGGTTTTAGGGAGGAGGGATGGTATTTGAAATAGGGCCTCATGTAGCTGAGGCTGGCTCAGACTCTATGCAGCAGAGGATGGTCTCAGACTCTTGATCACAGGTGTACACCAACAGCAGCAGATGAAAAATGCTCCCAGGCAGGGTCTAAACCAGTGTTGTGCTTTCATCTCCATCTTGGAGAAGAGTCCAGTTCTATCCCTGTGCTCCGAGCTTGCCCTGATGGCTTTGCTAGTAGCCGGCACAATGGCATTGGTGATGTCACACCTCCACCTTAGCTCTCAGTTCACTGACCTTAGGGTGCTCAAGCTCCCAAGGAGATGCTTTGCCTAGCATCTCCTCTCGGGGCCCAGCCAGTGTGCTGTAGGTGCCCAGGTTATATGCAGGGTCTTGGTGGAGGTCCTCTGATGAGTCACAGGTTGAGTTCAGCCTTCGAGACTCCCAGCCCAGTCACATATAACAAGAAGTCTCCAGTTGCTGGACTCCTCCCAGCTCTTCAAGTTTTCTCAGCTGAGTCCCCAGACTCAAGGGTATGGAATAAACCATCTATGGGGTGCCCTGTTTTAAATACACAGAATCTTCCAGCAAAATGGATATTTATAAACCACTAATTTTGGGGGTACACTGTTACATAGGAACCAATAACTATGGTGGAGTTCCAATAGCCAACCGCGTGTTCCAGAAAGAGGAAAGGAGAATCTTCAAAGTGGTATGGGGTAGAAGAACATTCATCTTCTAGCTACAACTGCTTCCCGACCACCAGCACAAGTCAGAAGTCTTCAAGACACACTGGTAAATCCTCAACATACCAAACACAGGGGTCAAGCTATACAGTGAGACCGGGCTGAAAAGGAGATGAGAGAGGATTCCATAGACAGAAGTTTCTGTCCCGCACAGTCCCACAGCCACTCAGTCCCAAATAAACACACAGAGGCCTATAGTAATTATCAACTGTTTGGCCTGTTATTCAGGTTTATTACTAACTAGCTCTTATGACTTAAACTTACCATAATTCTTATCTGTGTTTAGCCATGTGGCTTGATAACTTTTCTCAGTAAGGCATTCTCGTCTTGCTTCCTCTCCTTCTGGATGAGGACTGTGTCTCTGCCTTTCCTCTTCCCAGAATTCTCCTAGTCTGGTTGTACCACCTATACTTCCTGCCAGGCTGCTGGCCAATCAGCGTTTTATTAAACACTTGTACATTTTACAGTGTATAAGAGCATTATCCCACATCAGGATTCTTTTACTTTCTCTACATCTTTCCTTAGGGTGGTCCTTAAAGCAATGCTCCATCAAAATCACAGGGTATAAGAAGAAAGGAGAGGACCTGGGAACCCAAAGACATTCCAGGAATGCCACCGTGGGAAACTGCAGGACAACAGCTCTGTGGAGAAGGCAGGCCAGTTTGGAACAGCAATAGGCTCTAAGAAGCAGGTTTAAGGGGGCTGGGGATTTAGCTCAGGGGTAGAGCACTTGCCTAGCAAGCGCAAGACCCTGGGTTCAGTCCTTAGCTGGGCAGGAGGTGGGGGAGTTCGAGAGTAGGAGGTAATAGACTACGTTATAATACAGTAGAGAATACCAAAGTAATTACGAACATAAACGTACAAATACTTCAAGGGGGAAAAGGCAATTGAGAAAAATGCTGTGTAAGAAAGGGAATGCAATCAATCTTACTTTTTAATTTTGAGAGAGGTTCTCATTAAGCTGATGGCATTGGCCTTCAACTCATGTTATAGCCTGGTGTGCCTTGAACTTGTGAGCCTCCTGAGTATCTGCTGTGCAAGTCCGTGCTACCAGGTCCATTTAAGCTGAACATTTACAGACATAACAACATGAGTGGTTCCAACTGTAATATTCAATCTTTACACAAAGCAAGAAAGTCTTAACCACAAAAGATTATAGAATAAAATTTTATCGACTCTGATAATTTTTTTAATTTTATTTATTTATTAAGGATTTATGCCTCCTCCCTGCCACCGCCTCCCATTTCCCTCCCCCTCCCCCAATCAAGTCCCCCTCCCTCGTCAGCCCAAAGAGCAATCAGGGTTCCCTGCCCTGTGGGAAGTCCAAGGACCGTCCACCTCCATCCAGGTTTAGTAAGGTGAGCATCCAAACTGCCTAGGCTCCCCCAAAGCCAGTACGTGCAGTAGGATCAAAAACCCATTGCCATTGTTCTTGAGTTCTCAAGAAAAGAAATATGCTAGAACTGAGAAAGAGAGAGGAGACATGAGATAAACAGAAAGGATGCAAGTGTGCCCTGGCTGTGGCATCTGTCACCACACCAAGAGTCGGGCTGGCTCTACTGAGCTGGCTGACTAGGTTGGTACCCAGGCTCCCAGTACTCCATGCACATCCCCTGCAGAGTTGGGTATGAGATGGCAACATCCGACCCCGAGGGGCTGCTCTTCCACTGTTCTTCTATCAGAGGTGTTGCAGAATATTTCTTTACACTGTGTGAAGACATGTCACTGTGGCTGGTTTAATAAAGAGCATCATGGCCAATAGCTAGGCAGAAAGAGATTAGGCAGGACTTCTGAGGACAGAGAGGACTCAGAAGAAGAAGAAAGGCAGAGTCACCAGTCAGACTTGGAGAAAGCATCATTAGCGGTATGAGGTAACAAGCCATGTGACAGGACATAAAATAAATGTTAATTTAAGTTATAAGAGCTAGTGGGACAAGCCTAAGCTAAGGCCAAGTTTTCAAAATTAATAATAAGTCTCCGTGTCATTATTTGGGAGCTGGTGGTACAGAGAAAGACTTGCTAAACAGAAGTATACAAGTGATGTCCCCTGTTAGAATCCCAAAACAGTAGAGGATCTACTGTTCTTTCTCTATGTTTTTGTTTTCCAATAGTTAAGAAAAAAATGAAGCCAAACTTAGGATTTCTAAAAAAAATGTTAAATTGAAAAGTCTTTAGAAAGACTAACAGAAAGCACTGGACTGAGCTCCCAAGGTCCAAATGAGGAGCAGAAGGAGGGAGAACATGAGCAAGGAAGTCAGGACCACGAGGGGTGCACTCACCCACTGAGACGGTGGGGCTGATCTAATGGGAGCTCACCAAAGCAAGCCGGACTGGGACTGATGGAGCATGTGATCAAACCGGACTCTCTGAACATGTCGGACAAGGAGGGCTGACTGAGAAGCCAAGGAAATGGCACTGGGTTTTGATCCTACTGCATGAACTGGCTTTATGGGAGCCTAGTCTGTTTGGATGCTCACCTTCCTAAACCTGGATGGAGGGGGGAGGACCTTGGACTTCCCACAGGGCAGGGAACCCTGACTGCTCTTTGAACTGAAGAGAAGGGGAGGATGGGGGGAGGGGGAGGGAAATGGGAAGAGGGGAGGAGGTGGAAATTTTTAAGTAAAAATAAAAAAAGAGAGACATAATACAAATTATACCGTCAAAAATACAATAAGTGCAATGACAGGCCCTGGACACTGGAAGGACCAGACAGTACCACAATTCTACACACATAAACTCAAGCCAGACAATTGTTTGGGAGGTCTTTAGATCTTTTTATTTTGGTGTATTTGTTGCCCAGGCTGGCCTCAAACCTGCAGTGATTCTCGGCCTTCTCCACCTCTCCTGGGATTACAGGCATGAACCACCATGCCCAAGTGGTTGACCTTTCAATTTTAAAGAAGTGGTATATCAAAATGCACTTGAGATGGATGAAATTTGCAAAATGGGCTATATTAATAATAATTTAACTGTAATTAAAAGCCATTTCAGGGGGTGAAGGATTCCAGGCCCAGATGGTTATACTTGTAAATTTTACCAAGTATTTTAATTTTTTTTAATGAGACAGATCTATGTACCCCAGGTTGTCCTTAAGTTTATATGTAGACCAGGCTGGCCTAGAACTCAGAGATACGCCTGCTTCTTTCCTGGGTGCTGGGATTAAAGGTGTGTACCACCATGCCCATTCACCAAATGCTTTTAAAGAACTAACATCAATTAAACAATCTCTCTAGGAAATAGAAGGGTCCCAATCTCTGAGGTCAGCACTAACCTGATACCTAGTCAGACCAAACACAGGACTACTACACAACAAAATGAGAAAACAAAAAACAGACTCTAGTCTTGCCTATCAACATGTGTGCAAAATGTGTGCAAACCTCAACACAGGTATAGTGCAATATGTGCAGGCAACATACTATGCTCAGTGGAATTGACCCGAAGAATACAGGTCTGTTCAAGATTCCCAGGATGTCAATAATCTAAAGAAACCCCACAAGATCGTATCAATAGACACAGAAACAGTTGATAAAAAAAATCCTAGACATAAAAAAAAAAAAAAAGCCGCAGCCAACTGAAAAGAATCTGCTCCCCTGCCTCAGGTATTGATTAAAATCTTCTAAGTAACATCTAGCTTCACGTGGCTAAATGCATCCCCTAGAGACTGGGAAGACAGCAAGGGTGTTTACCAATACTTCCTGCTTACTGTTGAAGAATGTCTTCAGTTCAGTAAGAAAAAGAGGGAAAACCCACGCAGCTTGGAAGGACAAGTTGTCCTTATGCACAAGAACACCACTATCTACAGAGAACTCATGAAAACCAGCTGTGCAGACTGACTGTAAGGGATAGCCAGAGGCAGTGCCAAACAACAAACAAAAAAATCGGGCTAGTGATGCACACCTTTAAATCCAGCACTCGAGAGGCAGAGGCAGGCAGATCTCTGAGTTTAAGGCCAGCCTGATCTACTTAGAGAGTTCCAGGACAGCCAGGGCTACATAGGGGGACCCCTGTCTCTAAAAAACAAAACAACAAAACCAAAACATTCATAGTGTAGCAAATAAAGTCAGTTTTACTACATGTTAAATAAATAAATTATATCCTTTCAACAGCCCATCATCCAAGCATGCTGTCTGAAAGAAGTCAGTACACAAAATTATATTCTAAAAACCTGAAGTCAATGTAATGACATCATCCTTCCACAATCCCCGCCCCCAGCAAGTGTAACACACTACTAACAGACTAAGGAAAATGATACAGTTAATGAAGTTGCAAACTAGGGACATCAAAATCTGATAGGATACGGTCTACATGCCCTGATTACACACATGTGACAGTCCATGTGTGTAATCCAGCACCTGGGTGGCAGGAGGAACAGAAACTGAAAGTCATCCAATGGTGACCATGATGGGCTGCAAGAGACCTTGTTTCAAAAAAAAAGATTTAAAATGAAAGTAAATTTAAATAGTTTCAACATTATCCTAAGTTAAATTGGTGAAAAGGAGAAAATCTGGGGCCAGAGAAGCAGAGGCAGGTGTGCAGAACCTTCCGGAGCTGGAGTGAGAGCCTCACCTATCACAGGGAGTTAAATACAGAATGAAGAAGGAAGTAGGGTGTGGGGGCGCAGGCCACTGCCATCCAGATCCATTCCACTACTCCTGAGCTTCTGTTCTGTCTTTTGGAGGCTGGGAAGTCAACAGCCAGATTTGGGGCCTGGGAAGAGAACTCAGTCTGTAAAGTGTTTGCCTTAAACACACAATGTGAAGGCCCAGGTCCCATGGGTGGGGGGAAGGTTGAGTGGATGTGGTGGCACACTTGGGACCCCAGCACTGTGAAGGCAGAGACAGTCATATCCCTGGAGCCTGCTGGTCAGCCAGCCTAACCCATGTGGTGAATTCCAGGCCAGGGAAAGATCCTGTCTCAAAATTTAAAAAAGAAAAAAAATTCAAGGTAGATGGCACCTGAAGGCTAACATCCAGGGCTGTCCTCCACTGTCCACATGGACATCCACATATGTGCACACACCCACACAGACACACAGAAGTTCTATTTCTCAGCCCTGCTGCAGCTAAGAGCTAAAGTTCTTGGTGTACTTGTGATGGAGGAAGGTCATTGGTTGATTTAATAAAGAAGCTGCTTGACCTGATAGGTTAGAACGTAGGTGGGAGGAGCAGAATGCTGGGCGGAAGAGGAAGTGAGCTGCTTGACCTGATAGGTTAGAACGTAGGTGGGAGGAGCAGAATGCTGGGCGGAAGAGGAAGTGAGCTCAGAGACTCGACAGCTCTCCTCTCGGAGGCAGACGCCT
>NC_022015.1:74480957-74484481 GCF_000317375.1 Microtus ochrogaster | reverse complement strand
CCCCGCCACTCCAATTACTACATACTTGTGTGGTATGAAGGAAACCAAAGGCCAGCTTCTGCTGCTTGGGCAGACGGGCACAGCCATGTTTTGGATGCTTCTGCAGAATCATTAGAGCAATATAGTTCCGTATCAAGATGTGTGCGGTATGACCTCAATGTGATTCAAGACAGATGAGCATGATTCTCAAACTCAGGGTATTGGGGAGAGTATAGGATCCTAGAGATGAAGCTCTTCTGGGGACAGGGTGTGTGGGGAAGCAAGCGATCCTACAACCCAGACCACAGCAACAGGAGGGAGAATTCACTATAAGCAAATACAATAGACCAAACAAAGACACCAAACTCCGGAGTTATCAGACAGCAGGACTCTCTGGAAGAAAGCTGAACAAAAGCTATAGCTGTCTAAAACCATTTGAACAATTAAAGGTTGAAATGGGATCAACTAGCCCTGCTAGCGTATAACTAAAAACAAAGGTCTTAAGCTTTTTCCCAGAAAACGTCACATTCAGAAAATCAGATAGCAATACAAAGGAAGTCTGGAAACACTCAGCAGCCAAACTAGATCAATAACCCACTGTCAGCATTGGATATGGACCAGACACTGTGCTCTGAGAAAACCTAGTGTCATTATCTCAAAGGGGAGATGCACCAGCTACTCATCCAGTGAAATTTCCTGAGTTTCAAGATCTGGAAACCAATTCAAATAAACACAACAGGGACAAGAGACTACAAGAGAGCCAGGAAACAACTCTATGGTATTCTCTTAGCCGAAGGGCTCTGCTCAGAAGGAACCATGGGAGGAGAGCAAAGCCATCCTCCCATGCTGCAAGGCAAGAATCCATTTACCTCCTGGCATGTGCCCACCCTGGTGAGGCTGTAATTATGGCCCCATTTTCTAGAGGAACGTAAGCTGGGAGAAATGAACTTGATTTACTCACAGCTGCAGAACGATGGAGCCGAGGCTCAATTTCCAAGGCTTTTATGGGCAGAGGTACACACATGGCAGGCTGCAGAATTGGAGATGGCTATGGAATCACATTCCCCCCACAGATAGGCAGGCACACAGAGCTCAACCTCCCAGGAGAGTTAGCTCCCAGGACAAGGTCAGTGCCCCACCCCCGCCCCCACAAGGTACAGCACCTGAGCAATCTTTAGCAAATGCATTTACTTTGGGAGCAAGGAAAGGATGCCCAAGAAGGAAATTTCTGCTTCGGAAAGCTTCATCTGCTTTAGACGCAAAGATTTTTTGTTCAACCTGCCCACAATCATTTGCTCAGGAAATATGCTATAGATGCACTTGTAAATAAGTGTGCATAGCAGATATAACAGTGGTATATTTATACATGTGTGCAGAGAGGAAAGCTGAGTTAAATTTACCTTTAATCTATGGAGAAAACGGTTTGCTAATAACAGAGTTCAACCATCCCTTCAAAATTAAGGGTTGCTGATGCCATCTGTGGTGGCAGATGGTTCCACCCTCAACATCAGGAGGCTAAGGAGAGAGGGTCCAGAGTTTAAGGCAGCGGACACAGTGACATCCTCTCTAGAAAAGCTGGGGAGAGCATAACCAGCTAAACAGTTAAGAACTTTTTCTAGCTAGGCAGTAGTGGCACACACCTTCAATCCCAGCACTTGGGAGGCAGACGCAGGTATATCTCTGAGTTCAAGGCCAGCCTGGTCTACAAAGCTAGTTCTAGAACATCCAGGGCTATCCAGAGAAACACGGTTTAAAAAAACCAAAATAAAATAACAATAATTATGAAAAGAAAAATTTAACTTCTTCTAAGTACTTGGACCAAAATGGGACATATTGCTCTCTCCTGTCCCTCGCACTGACTGAGTGTCCTGTCTACTTGGAAGCTTAGTGGAAATTGAAGGTGCCATCAGGATTGTCAGTGATAAACGACACTGGTCCTATGGTGGCCACAAAGCACCAGAAACTTCACGGTGAAATGGGTGACAAGGACATTAAAGCCAATGTTTCAGGCTTGAGAGATGGCTCAGAGGTTAAGAGCACTTACTGAGGTCACAGAGGACCCAATGGCAGCTTTCAACGGCCTGTACCTCCAGCTCCAGGAGATCTGGTGCCCTTCTCTACCCTCAGCAGGTTTCTGCATGTGCGTGGTGCACATACATATACCCATTATACTCAGGCACACACACACACATACAATTTTTTAAAACTACATTGTTTATTCTTTTATACATTGGTTTTTGAAAGGACAAGAGTCAGTTTATCTATATGGGTAAATGGAAATAATATTTTTCTTTTTTTAATTGAATGTATTTAATTACTACATATATTTTTTTATTTATTGTCTTATACAATACATTCCAACTGCAGCTTCCATTTCTCCTAGTTCTCCCCATCTTCCCTTTCCTCCAGATCTATTCCCACCCCAACAACCCCCATCCAGCCCCCTATCCCCCACCCTTCTTCCCCCAGAAAAGAACAGTCCTCCCAGGTATATCAACCCAAAACAGCACAACAAGGTACAATAAGACCAGGCACAAACTCTCACATCAAGGCTAGGTGAGGCATCCCAGTAGGAGGAAACAGGATCCCAAGCACAGGCAAAAGAGTCAGAGAGACACCATCCCCATTATCAGAAGTCACCCCAAACAACAGGATAACAAGAACACATGCCAATGACCTAGCACAGGCCCATGCAGGCTCTGCGACTGCCACTCCAGCTTCTGTAGGCCCTTCGTGAGCCCTGCTTAGTGGAGTACATAGGCTGTACTCTTCCTGTGTCCTCAACACCTCTTGATCCCACAGTTCCTCCTCCCCCTCCTCCTTGGGGTTCACCAAGCTCCAAGAAGAGGGACCCAATGGAGACCTCTAACCTGGGGGCATTCTCCTCTCTCTCTCTCTCTCTCTCCCCCCCCCCAACATGAGCGATAATACAAGTAAAGAGGTCAAGACCATGACCATGGTGGGGATACCCACAGAAACAGTTGACCTGAGCTAGTGGGAGCTCACTGACTCTGGACTGACAGCGGGGAGCAGGAAGAATGGGAGGGGACACCTGCACAGGACCAAACTAGGCCCTCTGAATGTGGGTGACAGTTGTGTGGTTGTGGCAGTCTGTGGGACCACTGGCAGTGGGACCAGGATTTATCCCTACTATTTGAACTGGCTTTTTGGAGTTCATTCTCTTTGGAGAGATACCTTGCTCAGCCTTGGTCTTGTCTCAAAGTGATGTGCCAGACTTTGTTGTCTCCCCATGGGAAGTCTTACCCTCTGAGGAGTGGATGGGCATGGGGTTGGGGGAATGTGGGGGGAGCAGGAGGAGGTGAGGGGGATAAGGAACTGGGATTGGTATGTAAAATGAGAAAAGATGGTTTAAAAAAATCAAAAGCATCAAAAAGATGCAAATAGTCCTATAGGAGTGATGGGTGCAATGTCAATATTAAGACCAAAGGGGCTTCCAGGTGCCTAAGGAGAGGTCCCCAGTTAGTTCCTGGGGCAGCTGAAGATAGGGAACCTGAAATGATCCTATCCTATAGTCTTACTGATGA
>NC_022015.1:74470061-74480477 GCF_000317375.1 Microtus ochrogaster | reverse complement strand
AGTGGGAGGAGTGGGAGGCTGGGAGGAGGCGGAAAATTTTTTTTTCTTTCTTAATAAATAAAAAAATAAAATAAAAAATAAAAAAAAAAGACCAAAGGAGTAGATTAATTCTTTGAATAAATGCAAATATAGCCAGAGGCATTATGAACGTCATGGCAAACAGAAACTTCTGTGGTGCCCGTTATCAGAAATGTGCCACCCCAGATAACAGTTCCAAGTTGCCTAAGTGCTTGAAAAGTTCTTGGGTCCACTTGCAGAAATGAGACCTTAAAAACATAGTGGTTAGGGTAGTTCAGAAATCTAGGGTAGAACCAGGCATGACTGGCAAAACAACAAAAACAATGAATAATTCCTAAGGATGTTCTGCTATACTCAGATTGGTACCTAGTTCAGTTTTCACTGGAGAGGCTGCCTCCAGTAGCTGATGGGAACAAACTCAACATACAACTTTTTCTTAATCCCAATACTTATGCAAACAATACTTTAAGTAGAGTTAATCAAAATTCACTCCAAAAACACATATAAATCAAGAATCTTCTCAAACATACAAAGGACCAAATAAACCTTTATTTACTGAAGTAACTCTCCCTCTCCCTCCCACCTCACCAACCCTCCCCCCTCCCCAAAAAAATGACAAAAAGAAAGCTAACCACATTAAAGTGTTTAGAAAAGACCACATTACTTGCCAAAGAGTAATCCAGCCTTTACTAGTTACTGCTCAAAGACAATGCCTTCTCAACTATTTGAACTACTGGGATGGCCAAGAGGTAATGGAAGGTTCCCCTGCTCCTCCTGACCTACTTGCCAGGGCACGGGAGCAGAAGCCTGATTATGCAGACGGGCAAAAGCTGCTTGTGAAAGAAGGCAGACTCACTCCTATCCACCTAGTGGAACGTGGTATCCAGAATTTAAATTGGGCCTGTCTTGTACACTCAGGAAGCCATGAAAATAAGAAGAACCAATCTTACTACAAAAGCCATTGTTCACCTGACATCTGGAGTTGATATTGGGTGCTCACTCTGCATTGTATACTTAATATTCCTGATCTGTTTAACTTTCAGAACTCAAGACCTTCCCTTTTGAAAATGCCCATTCACAGGTGACTTCTGGAGCTATTGAGGGGAAAGCTGATGGCCAATGTTACTAAGTCTTGATTCCTGGGAATCAAGCTCACTGACCAATACACAATCATGGCTTCCAAACTGGGCTGAAGGCTCTTACCCTCGATTACAGATGGAACAGTTAAATGTTGGTTTTAAGTATAGTATTGGTAAAGAGAAAAAGTGGATTTTATAAATTGGGTGTTTTAACTCAATTCACGTTTGTGAAGTTAGCAGCGAATCACGAGCTAAGCCCACTAGGTGCTCCGTCTGTGCTGCAGAACCTGGATAGCTCCTAAATTGTAGCCAACACGTCTGTGTGTGCATAAGACTGCATTCGTCATCAAGGAAAAGTACATGTTTTGTTTAAGATTCTCAAACTAATATGTAAACAGTGGGGGCTAGAGAGAAGCCTCGGTGATTAAGAGCACTGGCAGCTCTTCCAAAGATTCCAGGTTTGATTCCCAGAGCCCACATGGCAGCTCACAACTGTCTACAACTCCAGTTCCAGGGATGCAGCTCTGGCTTCTGGCTTCTATGGGCACTACTCTGCTCAAACGTGCCACCTAGACTACACACAGGTAATACTCACATATACATAAAATAATAAAATTTGATATGGAAACAAAACTTGTCTACAAACCACAGACTTAGGCAGGGATGTCCAATCTTGGGACATTGTGATACAACAGTGTCATCTACATTGTATCTGGTGGGCCACATTCACAGCTACACTGGGACACCTATGGGACACCAGCCACAGGTTGGAAATGACTGATGAGGATTTCCTTAGAGCCAAATAAAGCCACTTTTGCAACATGTATGCTACTTTCCATTAGAGCAGGTTTATGCGCAAATGTATCAACTACTGATTTCCACATCAAATAAGGTAATATATGTAGGAGCTCCCAGAATCACCCACGGCCACACTGCTAGCCTGCATCCTGAGGCCTAGGAGAACACAGTGTGCCCCTGTCTCCTGCTTCATTCTCTTTGGGCCTTCCATTTCCTGTGTTCAAGAACAGTATCTGTCCCACATTTCGTGCAATTATTGGCAGTGACAATGCTGAACCAAAGCAGCTAACATTTGTGAGGCCATCTTAGTGCCGTTCTCAGCACAGTGACAAAGAGTATCAATGCCCCCAAACAAAACACCCGGGGCTGGTGAGATGGCTCAGTTCATAAAAGCAATTAGCATGGGGACCAGAGTTCTGATCCCAGCACTATGTAAAAGGATGGGTGTGGCCGCACTCTGTATCCCCAGCACTGTGGGAGTGGAAAGAGTGGCTGTGGCTTACTGGCCACCAGCCTAGCCCCAGGTTCAGTGAGAGACCCTGTCTCAACTGAATAAGGAAGAGAGATAAAGCAGGACACCAAGTGTCACCCTCTGACCTCCACATATACCTGTACATATACAGAGACAGATACATAAAGAGAGACTGACAGACAGACAGACAGACAGACAGACAGACAGACAGACAGGGAGAAAACTGAAAAAGCCCAGAGGGCCTTTAATCCCAGAAACTCTGAGTCCAAGCCCAGCCTGGTCTACATAGAGAATTCCAGGACAGTCAGATGTTGGAGGAAGGCTGATTGTCTGTTCCCAGCTACACAGCTCCGAAATAACCACATAGAAACTATATTAATTAAATCACTGCTTGACCCATTAGCTCTAGCTTCTTATTGGCTAACACATATCTTAAGTCAGAGATATATAAGAGAGACCCTGTCTCATAAAACCAAAAGCCAAACAAAGCTAGCATCTTCCAGGAGGAGTCATGGGGAATAAATAGCAGAAGAGCACACAATACACACAGCACAGGGCACTGGTGCCTTGAAATTCTCATACATCAGCATCCCAGGAACTCCACACCTCTCAGTGTTAATGCCCCTAGCTAATCTGCTTCATCTCTCTCTCTCTCCCTCCTCTAAGTCTTTTTTCCCTAGTAATCTTAGCTAACAATTTCAACCACTCTCCTCCTCAGGCTCATTTAACACAAACAGAGCAGACACCAATTCCCTGTGTCTAAAGAGGGAGACAGGCTATTATCGCACACTGCAACTTTGTGTCCTTTCTCAGTTACATGTATATAGCTTTGATTATTTCAAACCTTCAAACCACCACATATAATAAGATCACATTAAAAAAAATTAACTCTGGAACCCTAATACTGATTGGGAAGCCTTCCACCGAGACTCTCATTACTGCAGAATTATTTTGCACCAAACAACCAGAAACTCACTCAAATGCAGTTTTTGTCACATTCCACATTGTAGCTATGACGACACCCCACAGACGGCTAAGACTCACCACCCTCGGCGCAGTAAGTGATTCCGGAAGAAACAGGAGTGCAGCGTGAACATGGGGAAGCAAAAGAAAACAAGAAGATATGCGACCATGAAGCGAATGCTTAGTCTCAGAGATAAGAGACTTAAAGAAAAGGATAGATTAAAGCCTAAAAAGAAAGAGAAGAAAGATCCCAGTGCGCTGAAGGAAAGAGAAGTCCCCCAACATCCTTCCTGCTTGTTCTTCCAGTACAATACACAGCTGGGTCCACCGTACCACATCCTTGTTGATACCAACTTCAACTTTTCCATCAAAGCCAAACTCGACTTAGTGCAGTCCATGATGGACTGTCTGTACGCCAAGTGTGTCCCTTGTATAACTGATGTGTGATGGCTGAAATTGAGAAAACGGGCCAGAAGTACCGAGTGGCACTGAGAATCGCCAAGGATCCACGACCTGACCGACTTCCGTGCACACACAAAGGAACCTATGCTGATGACTGCTTGGTACAGAGAGTCACTCAGCACAAGTGCTACATTGTGGCTACAGTTGATCGGGACCTCAAACGAAGAATCCGGAAGATCCCTGGAGTTCCTATCATGTACATTTCTAACCATAGGTACAACATTGAATGGATGCCAGATGATTATGGAGCTCCTCGGTTCTAATTCTTACCTGACCACATTCACCTGCGTTTCTTTACCAGCTTTCTCTGTTGTCAGTTAATTAAACACACTTTCTGTTTTTTTTTATCATATTTTGTCTCAGTTTTAAAAATAACTGCATCTTTAAAAAATTATATTATTAAAATGTGTATATGTAAAAAAAAAAAAAAAGACTCACCGCCCTCATGGGGCATGCCTGCATTCATCTTTGCCTAGCCGTTTCTTCAGGGCAGACTTGCCCTTGGTCACATTACCCTCACTCAGCCCATCTGCAGATGTGAATGCCAAGGCTGCGCCTCCTCCTTTTCCTATCTTCCAGGCCTTGTTACTGCCACAGAGACCTGGTTCTCCTTTCTGAAGCAGGTCTCTCTAGCGCATCTCAGTCTCCAGCACGTGACTCGGGCTGGCACTTGAGGTCTGCCAGTGCATAGATGCTGTCTAGTCTTCTGAGATGCCAGGTAAAAGGTTTTGCTCTTTGACAAGCTCTGGCATCAGGCTCTATTATTTCTAAGCCTTCTCTGGCTGACCTCGGCTATACCAATCCCTCAGCGGCCACTCTGGCCTCTCCACTTTTCTTCTCATACCTGAGTCCCTGTCACCCACAAGCAAGGCCCAGCTCTTGACTCTGGAAATAAAGCAATGGCTACTCAGGTAAAACCCCTGCCCCCATTGACTTACATCCTAATAGGGTGCACACTCACATTCATTCAGTCAAGCCTCACTCTGAATCTATCTGATTCTTAGTTTGATACTATATTAATCTAAGCGACTGTCTGGGTGCCTTGACAGATCATCTTAGGTGCTAACCGCCAACCATTCCTCCCCCCATACCCTGCAGGCATGCAATGATTCATGGGAAAACAGCTTATTTGTCCTCCTCCACCCTGAGCTGAACTGGCAGCTTGCTTTTATCTCAAGAATCAGCAGTCTGGGCATGGTGGCACACGCCTTTTATCCTAGCACTCAGGAGGCAAAGGCAGGCAGATCTCTGAGTTTAAGATCTGGTTTACACGGGAGTTCCAGACCAGCCAGGGCTACATGGTGTCATCCTATCTCAAGAAGAAAAAGAGAACCAACAGAAGTGGCTGCTATGCCAACTCCAGGCTCGAGAGTCCTGACTCTGAACCACTGAATCAGGACCAGTGGATGGCTGTTCTTCAGCCGTGCCACCTGAGGATGTTTGTTAGGAGGAACAACCAGGCTCTGCTCTTCACCAAGGCCAGGGACCCACCATCTACACTTCAAAATATACCACTCGCTAATCCACTATGGTTAGTAAATAGCCAATCAATACTTGAGTATTTCTAAACGTAGGTTTAAGTTTCTAAGTACAGAAGACCAGAGTGTTTTAGAATAGAGGTCTTGAGACATTTTTGCCTAAGTATACAATGAAAGTGTTGGACAAACATCATACTGAACACAGGCATCATCATGAAATACACACACAAAAACACATTTTTGTATCATGTAGCTATGCAGCTATCTGTGAGGTGCTGCCTCTCAGTGGTTAGCTGCATGTGAAACTTCCTTGGGGACTACTGGCAGCTCTCTCTGTCCACCCAACTCCTCTCCTGGCCGCTGGGTCTCTAAACTACCCTGATTTTCTCCTCAGAATCTTCTCCAGCAGCTCCACTTCCTGCTCCCATTTTAAACAAAACTTTCATATTTGCCACTCAGCTCTCAGGCATACTCCCTCTTAGAGATATCATTTGCATCCCCGCCCACCCTTCACCCCAAATCTCCCATGCTCTGTACTGGCTGCAGTCTGGATGTCCCCCACAAGCTTGTGTTTTGAATGCTTGTTGCCCAGCTGGCACCGCTGTGGCTCTGGAGCCTTTAGAAGGTGGACCTCTCTGGCAAAAGGCCACTGGGGCTCGGTCTTTCAAGGTTATAGTTGCCCATGCTAGCAGTTGTACTGTGCCTTCTGGTCCACTGCTGGGTCTCTTCCACATTTTCCCAAAACCTTGGTCTAAAACTGCCTGCCATGTCTTCCCCAGCAAGATAATAAAAACCTTCCAACTATGAACCAAAATAAATTCTCCCCCATAAGTTCATTAAGACAGGTGTTTTGGTCACAGCAATGTGAAAGCAACTGGTGCTTTCTCTGTCTACAATTACTAGACATTTTACATGTGATTGAAAAAGCTGTCTGTTGTATGTACACAGAGCCTCCCTTATTCCCCCTTCAATATCACTGCTAATTTCTTGGCCCACTTCTATCAAACCATGTTCTACCCACTTGGGAACAACACTGGACATTTCCAACTTACATTGTGAAAGCTGAGTTCTCACTAACTTCTACAGCAGTTTAGTTGACTGCTAATGAGAGGTGGTCCACAAAGTGCCCCAAGCCCCCTCATATGCAAGGTTAAACCAATACACTAGCTTTGTACTCGGGGAAATTCTTTTTTTTTTTTGGTTTTTCGAGACAGGGTTTCTCTGTGGATTTGGAGCCTGTCCTGGAACTAGCTCTTGTAGACCAGGCTGGTCTCGAACTCACAGAGATCCGCCTGCTTCTGCCTCCCGAGTGCTGGGATTAAAGGCTTACGCCACCACTGCCCGGCTACTCGGGAAATTCTAATGGCAAAGTAGGTGTGGACACTGGGAGAGCTTGCTTTCTGCAGACCGAGACAGCACTGAATACCATGGCACACCAGGCCAGGAGAGGCCGCTGCCTAGCGGTGAGATACATCATGGGGAGAGTATGTACAAAAGACTGTAGTCTCCAAGCTGACCTCTTATACGCAGAGCCTGAGTGTACCAACCATCAAGGGGGCCCCACAGGGGGCAGGACCTGTTTGCTCTCTGGCTAGAAGACTCCTGAGGTCCTCTGTGCTGGAGACGGTTTAGTGTTAAGAGCACTTGCTCTTGCACAGATTCCCAGCACCCACATGGTGGCTCACAACCCTCTGTAATTCCAGTTCATGGGATCCGACACTCTCTCCTGATCTCCATAAGAACCAGCACACATGGTGTAGTGATATTTCACTTGTATTTTAATAAATAAAGCTTGCCTGAAGATCAAAAGTAAAATAGCCACACTGATCAGGCAGTGATGGCACACACCTTTAATCCCAGTAACCACACTAGTTAGCCATAGAGGCCAGGCAGTAGTGGTACATGCCTTTAGTCCCAACACTAGAGAGGAATATAAAATGGGAGGAGGCAGGTCTCATACTCAGTCTCAATCTGAGGATTCGTGGAGGCAGGATTGCCATTTCAGTCTGAGGTAGAGGTAAGAGCCAGTGGCTGGTTGCTTTGCTTTTCTGATCTTCAGGTTGAAGTGTCTGTCTCTGAGTTTTTATTATTCATGTTACAATGGGTGAACAGACATATATGCAAAGAAAACACACACACACAGAGACACACAAAATAAATAATAGCTGGGTGGTGGTGGCACACACCTTTGATCCCAGCACTTGGGAGGCAGAGGCAAATGGATCTCTGAGTTCAAGGCCAACATGATCTACAGAATGAGTTTCAGGACAGCTAGGTAACTTACAGAAACACTGTATTGAAAAGCAAAAACAAAACAAAAATAATAATAAAGTAATTAATTAAATATGAACAAGGGAGAGAAACCTAGTTCTTTCCAAGTTCTTTCTTTTGGTGTTTTTTAATGATTTATTTATTAACTTTATTAATGTTAATTTTCCAAACATCCCAAGGTCTATTCTGTAATATAAATTTACTGAATATAAATTCAAGCCACAAAATCATACTGCAGTGCAGGAATAAGCTTAAGATGTATTCCCTAAACACTGCAAGTGCTGCCATCTAATTCCGAACACAGACGCTCACATACACAAGAAGAATTTGTGTCCAGCTGCTCAAACATCTCAAGAGTCAAAAATCAATACACTGAAGAAAACAGCTGGCTAAAAAGCCCTGAAGTCAGCCAGCCAACTCCTAACCAGAGCTTTAGTTCTGGTGACACTTGCAGAAGGCAGCCAGGCCCCTCCCAGACCTCCAGGGGAGCTGCCCCCCCTCCTGAAAACTGGCAGTGGTAGGCGCTTTTCCTTCCCTCCACCACATCTCTATGGGAATTTGCTTGCCATACAAAGCCCAATAAAAACCCCTCGTCTTCTGGAGATAGAATCATGGCAGCTTTCCTGTGACAAGCATTTATTGTGTGGTTACTACAGGCTTCAGGCTAACCAGTAGGACAGATATGGTCCTTGTCCTCTATAGAACTCACAGTCTAGTGAGATGGACCGATAACAGACGACAGCAATCAGTGCACTAGGAAAGACAAGCAGCAGGCTGCTAACAGAGGAGGCTCAGGGAGGCCTACCACAGCAAAGGGCCTACGACAGTGGCATCTAAAGGGACATCTGAAGGACATTGCAACTCTGAGGTTTTTTTTCTTTTACCTGTATATTTGCACAGATAATTGACTTTTGGTCAAATAGGTTGACAACAGCTCCAAACTGGAATGTTCTTTAGTATGTAGCTGGCATGTTGAATATAAGAAAAACATGCATTTCCATTTGCCCTTTATCTTCTAGTGAGGTTGCCCCCAAGACAAAGCAAAGCCGGGTGACCTCGATAATCCCATCTTAGATCAACCAATAGGCAGCCACCCTCCAACCAAGATCAGCAGAGCCCCCCAGCTCACCACCCAAGACATGTGGCCAATACGTGCAATGCTCAACCAAGGGTTCTCTGATACCTAAGTACAGCGCTCGATGGGTGACCTGCCAGCAACAGTGCTTTAAGAAGTACAACTTCTGCTAGTTTCTCTGTGAAGTACATAAGTCCACCAAGGACAACTGAGAATCAACAAGTCACACAGGGTTCCAAACGGAAGGATTCCTCAGAAAACAAGACTTTCTGATGGTACAATCCTCAACAAGAGCAATGCAGAGCCAGACTATGACGAAGTTCTAGAAACCACGACTCCCAAACAGCCTGGAGGACACGTGCTGCCTGATGTTGTTGTCCATGGATTCTGGCAAAGGCTGCGGGGCTGATGCAATGATGGGAACAAAACGTGACCTGGAAGGCCAGCAAGATGGCTCCAAAGGGAAGGGTGTTTGCAGCCCAAGCCTGACAGCTTGGTTCAATGTCCAGGACATTGGATTGAGAGCGCTTCCTCCCCAAAAGTTGTCCGCTAACTCCCATACACATGGACATGTGCTTATGCACTCACAAATCCATATCACACACATGGGGGATACGATAAATTTAATTACAGAAAGCTAGATGCAGTGCTCCATACCTGTAACCCCAGTACACTGGCAAAGCAACAAGAGAGGTGCTGCTCAAAGTGAGGCGGGAGGCGAGGAGTGACTCCAGATAGTCTGCTGACCTCCACCCATACGTGAACTTTAGCGTGCTACAGTGCACCACCATAAAGTCAGAGGAGGCCTTGACCTCTTGGCCCTCCTACTCCCAGCTCCTAAATACTGGGAATAGACGCGTATGCCATCATCCAACAAAGCTAACTTGTTTTGTAAGGAGAAAAAAAATGCCCAAAGTTAGGACGAGCAAACACCAGACACTTTAAAACAGAAACAGAAAACTGAAGCAAACAGTACTCAATGAGATCAGGAGCTGCCCTGTTGACAACTGTCACTCTGCTCCCATGAGCACTCTATTCTAGTCCAGGGACGTTGTAAAAAGCCTTGCGGTGTGATTTGTCTTCCAAGTCTTCAGGTACAAAGACAACAGCCTACTAAGTCCCATTCTCATTAACACAACAATGACAATAGTGTGCCTGCCACTGAACCAAATGGCAGCGCTCAAGGGCCTGCAATCATGTATATCATAATTGTATTAATGTTTCAGCAGTATTAGGATGAACACAATTTAATTTTTCTTCACAAGGAAACTCAAAGATCCTTAGAGAAAGTCATCAAAGCATCACAGAGCTATAGTCTGAACAAACTATGCCCAGTTGACATACTAATATCCACAAGAGAGTAGCTAATGAGAGCTGGGTATATTGCAGCCATCTGATGCTCTACTCTCTAGTCAGGTGGGAGCAGCTCCTCAGGGAACTGTGGTTAGAGTTCACAGTTCTCCATTCTTAATCTTAGTATATGGAGAATAGAACAAGAGCCTCTCTCTACCCTCAATCCAAAGACAATCAATCAAAAGCATGCAGGGCTAAGACTGTAACTCAATAGAGGGCCTGCCTAGCCATCATCAGTGGTTCTCAACCTATGGGTCATGACCCCATAGGGATCACATATCAGATATTTATGATTCATAGCAGTAGCAAAATTACAGCTATGAAGTAGCTACAAAATAATTTTATTGGGCGGTGGTGGTGCATGCCTTTAATCCCAGCACTTGGGAGGCAGAGGCAGGCGGATCTCTGTGAGTTCGAGACCAGCCTGGTCTACAGAGCTAGTTCCAG
>NC_022015.1:74468007-74469961 GCF_000317375.1 Microtus ochrogaster | reverse complement strand
AAAAAAAAAAAAAAACAAAAAAAAAATAATTTTATGAGTGGAGAGGTCATGACAGCATGAAGAACTGCATTGAAGGGTCATAGCGTTAGGAGGGTTGAAAACCACTGCCTAGCAGGCATGAAGCCCTAGAGTCAATCCCTAGTACAGCATAAACCAGATGTGATGGTGTATGTCTACAATCCCAGCATTCTGGAGCTAGACGAAGGAGAACCAGAAGTTCACAATCACCCTCAGCTACATACTAAGTTCAAGGCCAATCTGGGAAACAAGAACATACATGAGGTTGTCTTTTAAAAAACCTGAAAATTTAACTAATAGCCCTGGCAAGTTTTAAGATGAGGTTCCCAACAACATCTCAAAATGCCAAAACACAGAAGTAGCACAGTGGAAGAGGAGGTCAGTCTTCTAACAAACCCTTAGGATACTTCCAACACGGAGTCAGAGAGACAAACTGCCTCCTTGGAGCTTACAGAAGAGGGCTTGAAAACCATCACCCTAAGCACTGAAACGCACACTGTAGCAGAGTTCCAAGGTGGACACCTATCCCACACTTGAGGGTTTGTAGGATCTGCCTGTCTTCAGTTCTGCATGAATCTACACGGTTCTTCCTGATCTCAACCTTCTGTTTACTTTACCCCCACCCCCAATCCACTGTCTTTCTAATGATCGTGCAGCATGCTTTAGCCTATTCGGGGATCAGATTGCTTCAGTATCCTTCTCAGCCCCCTAAAGACTCCATCTGCAAATGACTTTATGTCCACCATTCTGTTCTCGTTGATCACTCTTCTGAATCTCCCTCCTCTCAAGAATGTCAATAGTTCAGAGGGATTCTTTCAGAAAAGTGGAATTTAAGGCTGAAACTGGCCCATGGTGCCACCGGAGAGGTGCCAGGAGTCTCTTCTTTCCCACAGTGAAAATATATTGCAAACTGGTGACTTGGTCATAATTATGATCCGCAAAGCAGGGGCTGAATTCCAGAGGAACCAATTCCAATCCACTAGATGTTCTCATCATTTTAACTGGCCATACTTTGCTTCTCTTACTCCATAATCCTAAACTCCAGCATGCTGTTTCTTACAAGATGGCACGCCAAAGACTTTCATTGCGGGAAGAAGCACTGCAGACCAGTCACTCAGTGCAGGGTTTGCAGACTACGATCCAGGAGTGCCAATACAAGACACTCAGATTTAATCCATGCAGACTTTAGCAGAGAGTTCCTCCTACTTTCTAAGTGTCTGCATTTTTTAGTCACTGTGCTATCACTCTGTGAAGGGCCTGTTTTGTTTTTTTAATTTAATTTATTTTTTAGTTTTATGTGTATTGGTGTCTTGCCTGCATGTATGTCTGTGTGAGTGTGTCATGTGTCAGGTCCCCTGGAACTGGAGTTACATGTGAGCTGCCATGTGGGTGCTGGGAATTGAACCTGGGTCCTCTGTCAGAGCAGTCAGTGCTCCTAACCACTGAGCCATCTCCCCAGCCTGGAACTGCCATTTTAATGCCAGCTCACTGGGGCAAACCTGCTCCATAAGACACTGTGAGCTCATAACCAGCATCTTGCCCAGTTCAACGCTAAGCAAGGGCTGAGCGCATTTACCCGTTCAGGCTCAAACAGGATTACACTCAGCTGCACAATGACAAACTTGACAGCATGTCCCTGTCAATATGGTATGTTAAAATTTGAGAGCCAATTTAAAGTTTCTTGCTTTTTTGTTTGAGGAAGATAGGCAGATATTAGTCCCCTACCCATGACTACCATTGTGTGTTCAACTAAGGGCTGCATACCTCCAGTGACAGGAAATTCAGCATCTTCCATGCTGTCATAAAACTTCCATGGCCAACTGTGTCTTAACTGAACACATGCATACACGCATGCATGCATTCACGCACACATGTGTGCACACATGCATGCACAGTGGCTTCCATCCACAGGGCACAAATCTTTTTTTTTTTTTTT
>NC_022015.1:74435174-74467482 GCF_000317375.1 Microtus ochrogaster | reverse complement strand
TTGTGAGCCACCATGTGGTTGCTGGGAATTGAACTCAGGACCTTTGGAAGAGCAGGCAATGCTCTTAACCTCTGAGCCATCTCTCCAGCCCCCTCAAATGCTACTTCTAAGCCACATACCTAGCAGCAGCATCTAGTGCTTCCTTGGGCCATAGGCTCTATGACCAAAACTTAACATTCACACCATTAATTAAAACTCACTTTATACTAACTAGTCCATCATTTTGGTCTGACCAAAATATAACTGCGTTCGTTTAGACATGGAACTGTCCTCTGGGTCTCCATTCGTCACACACACCCCACTGCCTGCATCCAGAGTAAAAGCCTCGTCAGGCTTCTGTGTGGGACCACAAACTCTACCACACATTTCAGCTCCTCTATTCGAGTCACAGAAAACCATTTAAAACATACTCCTCTAGAATTCAGCTCTTCTCCAGAGCAACAATAATGAAGCGGCTCACACCCACCTCTAACTCCAGCTTCAAGGGATCTAACACCCTTTTCTGGCCTCCATGTGTGGCAGGCACGAACATAATGCACAAACGTGTGCAGGAAACACACTCATACATACCAAATAAAGTAATAATAAGCCTTTGAAATTATTTTTAAAAGTTATCTCACAGAGGTTTAATCATAAACACCATTTGGAAGATTAACCTGGCATCAACTAGAAGAAAAGTTAGGGAAACAAATGGAAACACACTCAGGACCACAAAGGTTTTTCCTTTCATTGTGCTGAGGTACAAACATGCGGTGCAAATTACCCATGTTTTACTGACTCTGAGACGACAAGATGAACCACTACCACGAAGGCACTTGGAATGCTGCCCCCCCCATAAGCCAGGGCCAGCACCTCAATTCCACAGACATGAGAAGTGCAGCTCTGACAATCAACAGAACATTGCAGCGCCTTGAGCTTAACATAACTTCAAACCAGGCAGGGCTGATTGGGGGGCATAAAACACAGCAGTTTCCTGACCAACTAACTATGCCACATTTCTCCAGCTCTCTCCACCTGCAATGTGAGCACAGCGAACACAGGTGAGCCTGTGTTCACAGTCATGCTCCTCATGGTCTCGAAGAAAAAAGAAATCATAGCTCCAACTGGAAAGCTACAATGGAATCTGCTTTATTCGTATACTATATAATTTTTAAGCAGCGTTTTTGTACGGTTTTTTTTTTTTTTTAAACAGGGTCTCGCTATCTAGTAGGAACTCACAGGTTATCTGCCTGCCTCTGACTTCAGCATGCTGGGGCTCGGTCAGAGTTTTATTTAGAATCAACAGGAAGTTATTTCTCCTTTCAAAATAAAACACACCACAGCTTTAGAACTCACACTGGTCCGCCCAGCTTCAGACCTTCACGCTGGTCGGCTGAGAGAGCATGCCTCACTTGAAACTAACGTCTGTGCTGAAAGCAGGTCTTAAGATGAGAGACTGTAACCCTGGTACTGAGGGTGCTGAGGCAGAGAGCGGCAAGTCTGAGGCCAGACTAGACTACACGTAGTACTGAAACAGAAGCACAACACTTTAAGTTGTCCTGATGCCTCCGTGATAAAGGTCACCGAGTTAGGAAATGCGTGAACTCAAAGCATGGAGACCGGTTCTAAGCAATTCCAAGGCCGAGAGCTAGAAATGTGAGCTGATAACACAAAATGTAAACGTCTGTGAGGAAATCCTGTAAACGTGAAAACCATGTAAACGAGGAGGAGACACATCAGTTTTCACAGGCACATCTGTGTCAGAGAGAAGACAGCAGCAACCCAAAACACTGAAACACACCAACAACCAATGCACGGTGCTGTGCATATTTGCAAAGAAGGGGTGTGAAATCAGACTAACTTCATTTATTTATTTATTTATTTATTTATTTATTTATTTATTTATTTATTAAAGATTTCTGTCTCTTCCCCGCCACCGCCTCCCATTTCCCTCCTCCACCCCCAATCAAGTCCCCCTCCCTCGTCAGCTCAAAGAGCAATCAGGGCAGGGTCCAAATCAGGAGCAGAAGGAGGGGGAGCATGAGCAAGGAACTCAGGATCGCGAGGGGTGCACCCACACACTGAGACAATGGGGATGTTCTATCAGGAACTCACCAAGGCCAGCTGGCCTGGGTCTGAAAAAGCCTGGGATAAAACCGGACTCACTGAACATAGCAGACAATGAGGACTACTGAGAACTCAAGAACAATGGCAATGGGTTTTTGATCCTACTGCACGTACTGGCTTTGTGGGAGCCTAGGCAGTTTGGATGCTCACCTTACTAGACCTGGATGGAGGTCAGTCAGACTAACTTCTTAAGAGTGACAGCCACATTAATCCCAGCACTCGGGAGGCAGAGGCAGGCGGATCTCTGTGAGTTCGAGACCAGCCTGGTCTACAGAGCTAGTTCCAGGACAGGCTCCAAAACCACAGAGAAACCCTGTCTCGAAAAAACCAAAAAAAAAAAAAAAAAAAGAGTGACAGCCACAGCCGGGCGGTGGTGGCGCACCAGCACTCGGGAGGCAGAGGCAGGCGGATCTCTGTGAGTTCGAGACCAGCCTGGTCTACAAAGGGAGTGCCAGGACAGGCTCCAAAACCACAGAGAAACCCTGTCTCGAAAAAACCAAAAAAAAAAAAAAAAGAGTGACAGCCACAGCCGCCATCTACAGAGAGAGTGTGGGCGGCCTCGACTGTACTAGAATAGCTGTTTCCATTTCTATAGGAGCGCTTTATTCCCAACAAGTTTAAAGTACGTTGTCTAGTGTCACTTTCCACACTTAACACAAACAGCTGACACGCCACCTTGTCTGGGAAACGTGTTCCCCTCCCCTTTTCTTTGGAGAGCTTTTCCTGGAAGATCCCAGAAACCAGCCAATTCTTCCCCCTTCTAACTGGAGCCACCAGAGGACCTGACTCCACAATGGCTTCTCCACTTCAGCCTCTTCACTTCTGGGGGACACTTTACAAAAACAGAACTGAAAGGCTAGCCCGCTAGTATTCCCTTTTAGAGTCAAGGCCATGCCGGGCATCCCTGGAAGTAAAAGTGGGCACATAGTTTCTGTAAAGGTCCAGGTAGCAGGTAATTTTCTCTTGCGGACCATACTGTCTCTGTCAAAACTACCAACCCCTTGACTATCACAATACGGAAACAGCCACAGATAAATGTGGACACGTGGGTGCTGTGCTCTGATATCTCAAGTGCATAAAGTTTTTATCTGCACCTAAATACTCTTCCTTGATCTCTTTTTCACCATTTTGAAAAAATAACACTGTTTGGTTTTGTTTTAATGGCAATGAGAATGTGCCTCAGAACCTACACGTGGCAGGCAAATGCTAAGCTACACCTCAAACAACGTCTTGTGGGGAGAAGACACGCGTACACCCTGGGAGCAGGAAAGCAGGTGACAAGCCCAGATGCCCACCAGCAGGGTGGAAACACTGCGACACAACACAGTGGAACATCATTCAGCCGTAAAGAACATGAACTATGTTATTTAGATGAAAACAGATGAAACTACAGATCATGGTAAGTGAAACAAGCCAGACTCAGAAAGACAGATTCTTCATGTTTTCTCTATGTGAAATCTAGATTTAAATATATATACATATAAATACTGTCATACTAATATATAATACCATGCTAATACATGTCATATAACATTTCACATTACAAATACAAACATGTACATATATACATATTGTGTATATGTATATGTATAATATACATATATATAATATGCAGATTGAAGGAGACTATGTGGGGGAAGAAGAGATCCAAAAGGAGAGCAACAAAATGATAGTGAGGGACGAAAGTGAAAATCCTGCATGCTTTCTCTCATGCAGGGTCTAAATGTAAATACAATGCCATGAAAGCAAAGAGACTCTGGGGGTGGAAAGGAATCTAAAGGAGACAGGAGGGGGAAACACGAGGGTAAAGGAAAGGAAGACAACCATGCTTCTCTCATGCCCAGAACCTAAACTACACAGACGCACACCACATAGCACGAAAGCAGGACTATTTGAGGGAAGAAGGGGCCGATGGAGTGGTAGGAAAAGGTAGCCAGGATGTGAATATGACATGTATAAAATATCATATCCAGGTGTGGTGGCGCATGCCTTTAATCCCGGCACTCTGAAGGCAGAGGCAGGGGGATCTCTAAGCTTAAGAGCCCCTGGTCTACACAGTGAGTTCCAGGCCAGCAAGGATTACATAATGAGATCTTGTCTGAATAAATGAGTAAATACATCATAATGAAGACATTAGTTTGTAAGCTAACTAAGAGTAATTTAAGCTAAGAAAAATAAAAGCAGATGGCAGATCTCAGGCAGTTTTCACTGGAGGAAAACTTTTTAAAAATATGAAAATACGGGAACGAAGTCTAACCGAATACTACCTGGGTCTTTCACACAGACGTTAAGGATAGCCAGTCCCAGCAACAATTGAACTATTACACAGGGCTTTCTTTAAAACACCTCAAAGAATTTACAACACTAATTTCAGCACTGGGGAGGTGGAGGTCAGATCAAGGGGTTCAAGGTCATATGTGGCTACACAGTGAGTTTGAATTCAGCCTGAGTTACTTGAGACCCTGACTCAAAGGGGAAAAAAGATTTTACAGTTTGCCAAGAGTGCGGCTCAGTGGCACAGCACCTGCTTAGGAATAGGAAACCCTGGATTCAGTCTCCAGGACTGGGGATAGGCAGGAATTCCGAGTCAGTAGAGACATAGTAAGCTACAATATGACAGCACTGTGCTCCCCCGTTGGGACGGCCAGAAAGGAAAAGTTGTTAACAAGGAGGAGGGAAGCCAGAGCTCTGCAGCACTGCCGGACTGTAAAATGGCAAGGTACTAGGAGAACAGCTTGCTTCCCAAAAACGTTAAATACAGACATCCTGTAAGACCTACAATTTTACCCCTGGACATCTTCCCAAGACAGATGAAAACATCTACCCCAACGTTTATGCAAATGTCCCACAGGAGCGTTCTGCAAAAGAGCTCCCAACCTGGAAACAAGACCAGTTCCACCAACTAGCGAATGGATAATGGAAAGAGCCTGGTCCATAGGACAGAACTGACCAGAGAAAGGAATAACCACTAACGCTTCCCAAGCTCCAAACTTTAGCCCCAAACCACCGCACTAGTGCAGAGAGCCAGAAAGACTGCGTCTCCAGGAAGCTTCTACATAAGTGCATCTACAAAAACAGCTGACCAATCAGCTAGGGGCTGGAAATGCAAGCAGCTGGCTGTAAACCAAGAGGAGGGGACTTCCAGGAACACAGCAAATGCTCCCAAGCAGGGTTGGTGGGATAGTTGCACAATTCTATAATTTACTGTAAACTGGATAGTGAAAAGGGGTGGATTTTATGGTATGTAAGTATCAGTTCAATTTGAAAAGAGGAGGGGACGCCAAGGACTGGGCAGTCTGAAGTTCACAGTTCCCTGTATTCTACAGGCATTTCCTTGATTCTGGGACCTTGTCCCACCAGCGAGAAGACAACTTCCTTGGCCAGTCACCTCCTAGAACTTCCCCAGGCACAGCTGGTTCTATTTCCCAGCCTCTCAAGGTAAAGGTGCTAACCTTTGAAGTTTCTAGGACTGTGGACACAGGTGTCTTCATCTCCTTTACTCCTAATCTGATTAATCTCCTGGTGAATTCCTTGGAGGGACAAGAATTATGATAATGGCAGTCTCTTCTTTACCCCACATGAAAACTTTTGTAATGCTGTAAAAACTTCATCAGGGTTTCTACGGCTGTGATGAAGCACCGTGACCAGAAGCAGGTTGGGGAGGCAAGGGTTTATTTAGCTTATACTTCCACATCAGTGTTCATCACCAAAGGAAAACAGGAGCTGATGCAGAGGCCCTGGAGGAGTGCTGCTTGCTCCTCATGGCTTACTCGGTCTGCTTTCTTATAGCACCACTGACCACCAGCCCAGGGATGGCAACACACACCAAGGACCGGGCCCTCCCCCATCAATCACTAATTAAGAAAATGCTCTATAGGCTTGTTTACAGCCTGATCTTTTTTTTTTTAAAGGTGTGTGCCACCACCATTGGTGGGTTTCATTCTTTTTTTTTTTTAGTATTTATTTATTTATTAGGTATACATTATTCTGTTTGCTTGTATGCCTGCAGGGCAGAAGAGGGCACCAGACCTCATTACAGATGGTTGTGAGCCACCATATGGTTGCTGGGAATTGACCTTTGGAAGAGCAGGCAATGCTCTTAACCACTGAGCCATCTCTCCAGCCCTTACAGCCTGATCTTATGGAGGCATTTTCTCAATCAAGGTTCCCTCCTCTCAGACGACTATACCTTGGCTGAAGTTGACATAAAACTAGAAGTACAAATACTGAGTCACAAAAACTCTACAGAAAGGCACCATTTAAACAAGATTCAACCCCATGGTAGCAGGAACAATGGCAGAAATGCATACTTTGGAAACCCCCAGGGCTAGCAGAGGGCAAAGGCACCTGTGAAGCTGGAAGATCTGAGTTCGGTCCTCAGATCCCACAGCAAAGAACTGGCTCCCACAAGTTGCTCCTTAACCTGCACATGCACAGATGCATGTGCAAAGCGAAATGTAACTTTTAAAAATGGAAGTCCTGCCGGGCGATGGTGGCGCACGCCTTTAATCCCAGCACTCGGGAGGCAGAGGCAGGCGGATCTCTGTGAGTTCGAGACCAGCCTGGTCTACAAGAGCTAGTTCCAGGACAGGCTCCAAAACCACAGAGAAACCCTGTCTCGAAAAACCAAAAAAAAAAAAAAAAAAAAAACCAAAAAAAAAAAAAACAAAAAGGAAGTCCTACTCCCTCCTAATCCTCTTATCCAAATAATTATCTAATTCCCCTGCAAATTTTGAGAAAACATTTTAGTTTATTAATTCCAGGGGTTCCCCTCAATTCAGGCAGGCATGTACAGAAGTCACATGCCATATTTTAATGCTGAATACAAACATTTGACATGTGAACACAAACTCTTTAAGCTGACTGGAATTTAATGAGGCCCAAGAACATATAACTCCATACACCTCAAACCAATGCCTAATTTAAATCAACACAAAAACCCCAAATGGAAATATTATCTCAAGAGGGCCTTCTGGTGGGCCTCAGTCTAGAATGAGGCCTTCTGTGACCCTGCTGCGTCTCTCAGTTTCCCCGGCACTTGTTCATCCTCCATGACAGACAGACCGCACAGACTACAACGCTTAGGAAACCCTCGAGAAACTTCAGCAGCCTCAAGCTGTGACCATTACTTTCAGCTTCTTAAATAACTTCTCAAAGTTACTGTTCTTATTTTCAAAGAAAACTGCAATTTATCTTCAAACCAAAATGACTCAGAGATAGAACATATCAAGGCGCACCATAACGCTGCTGACTCGTCACTTTGGGGAAACAAGCTTTAGGACCACAGAGCCCAGGCTACAGGGACGTTGATGCCATCCAGAAGCCATCGCTAACAAAGTAGACACTAAGAATGGTAAGCTCGGTTGAGGAGGACAGCAGGTATTAATTATTAAAACAATGAGGGAGGAACACAAAAACGGGGGGAGGGGATTGATTTACTACTCTTCTGAGTTAGACAATATGAAATGTGTGTAATTTTCTTAAATATAAGCCTTCCCATTTTGACAGTAAGAGGTGCACCCCGAGAAGGAAAGGTACTGTGCTTTCATTTTTAAAGGCTACTCCTTGGGGTGGACAGGAGGACGAGGGTGGAGCGGGGCAGGACAACACGTCCTTAGCTGAGAACTACACAGCTCTGCACACATCTTGGTCTGTGCTATTGTAATGGAACAGCTAGCAATTTAGAAAGAAGAAAAACTTACTATGGTTCTACAAGTCATGGTGTCCAAGCTCAAGGCCGCAGCGAGTTCCAGATCCAGCAAAGCCGCAGACTCGACTTTGAGGCAAGCAATGCATCCAAGAAGGAGGGTGACTGGGCCTCACGTGGCAGAAGAAAAGATAGGCGGCAGCTGGCGAAGGCCCTTGTAAGAGCGTGCATCCCACGAGCAAACCCAGTGCGCTAATGATCTCTTAAAGGCGCCGCCTCTTAATATTCTCAGACCAACCTTCATGTTCCATTACCTGGATTTTGAAGGTGGCATATTTAAACCTTGGCAACTCATTTCATGCTAACTAGAATCTTACTAGGCATTTAGAAGGTGGGAAGACTAGGAACAGAAAAGAAGGTAAACGTAACCTGACTCAAAACTATTGACAGACAAACTTGCTAATTCTACCATTTTACGTCTCCTAGGTTGAGTTTGTCAAATTAACTAGCCCCAGCAAATGGTCAATTACAGGACACCTGGCAAAAGACTACTGTCATTTCTCAATTAACATCTAATTAGCCCTAATTAACTGGATATGTCAAGTAATTTTAATGTAACATTATGTTGTTTACAAAATTACCCTTCATTAACGTTGGCAAACTGTAAAGCCCTTGAGGGCAGACTCAAACCCTCGCAGAATACTGTTGAGAAGGCTGGGACTTTGACATTCACTACTTGCAAGAAAGACTGATAAACATTTGCCTTTTTCTGTCATTGAAAGGAAAGTAAAGCAAGGGCTTATTTGTCTAATTTTTAAGAGACGACTCCCTGAGCAGAAACAGTTGTCCTCTGAGTTGTACATCTGTTCCGGTCCCTGTGAGCATTTGTATTTAAACCTTTTCATAGCCGGGCGGTGGTGGCGCACGCCTTTAATCCCAGCACTCGGGAGGCAGAGACAGGCGGATCTTTGTGAGTTCGAGGCCAGCCTGGTCTACAAGCGCTAGTTCCAGGACAGGCTCCGTAGCTACAGAGAAACCCTGTCTCGAAAAACCAAAATAAATAAATAAATAAATAAATAAAATAAACATTTTCATGTGTGCTATATCTTCCCAACACAAAGGAACTTTAAATGTTTCTTAAGCATCCAGTATAGACGCCACAGAAAGTTTAATTGATAAAAATGACCCCTTTTCCCGACATTTCTGCCATTAAGATGCTCAAAATCAATTTGGCTAATTAAAAAAAAAATAAAAGAAAGAAATACAAATGTCTGCAATAAGAATAAGATTCTCCGGCCACAGTCAGCCTCGAATCAAAGGAGACTTCTGTCATCAGGTTCTAATTAAGAACGGCAGATAGAGCAGATGGAGGACAGCTTTAATCCTCACGCTAGGTTGATACTGCTCCGGTGAAAACACAGAAAAATTGTTTGGACAAGCCAACTGAACAAACACGATATTGGATGTCTAGAGGAAAGCCGTTCTTAAAGAGTCTACTTTCCAGTAGACGGCTATCTGGACTTGGACTGATAATGGCTGAAGGGGAAGGGATCACAATGTTGCTGACATTCCAGCCAGGCCGGGGCAAGGGTGGGGAGTGGGGGTGGGAGTCAGGGGGAGGGGTATGCTGTGCTCTCCCACCCTCCTTCAAAAAATATTTTCTTATTTTATGTGTATGGGTGTTTTGGTTGCGCTTGTGTGTGTGCACCACATGCATGCCTGGTGCCCACAGAGGCCAGAGGCCAGCGTTTGAGTCCCTGGAGCTGGGGTTACAGACAGGTAAGAGCTGTCCTGTGAGTACTAAGACTCCAACCTCCAACCAGGTCCTCTGCGAGAGCAGCCAGTGCTCTTAACCTCCAGACCTCTTTTTAAAGGTTTCTTCTTTTGAAACCGCTTAGTCTTCATTCCATTTTACTTACTCTTAACATATACTCTACAATATAAAGATACTTCCATAGAAAATTGTTACACACAGACACACAAGCAAGCACATATCCATGCACCCACTAAATCAATAAAATAATAAATAAGTAAATAAAGTAATAAAATATTTGAAGTTTCAGTGTTTGGATTTCAGCAATGCTCAATCAGTAAACTCTATATAAATATTTCAAAATCTGAGAAACTTCAAAACCTGCACCTCTTCTGGTCCCAAGCATTTTGAATAAGGGAGACACGAGCTACAATGTAGCACCTTAAGCTGTACCAAAATCAACACAACAGTGTCTTAAAAACATGGTTTGCTTCGGTTAGCACCTAATTCCTCAATGTGTAAGAAGTCCTGCAGCAAAGGAAGGCTAGCAAGAGCTGATGTTGGTGAGAAGAAAAGCCACACAATTCTCAAAATGATAGTTTGCTGACATGCGATAAAAACATAAACGAACATAACACAGTCGGAGTCATTGCCTATTAACGCCATGCAAGTGTTAATGGAAAAATATCAGCCAGTGCACAAAGGTCAAAGTTCAAACTAAAGGCCCTAGCACTCAGAAACTTTGTGTATCTGTCTGGCTTTCTGGTCTTCTCCAAATTCTCTCACCCCTTTGGCTCTGCTTCATTTCAGAAGAAAGGAAACCGAAGCTTTATCACCAGCAGAAGCCATGGCCATCCTTCGAGGCCATCCTCAGAAACCGACTTCTCTCTACGTCCAACTCCACAGTGTTCTCTGTCTCAAAATGCCAGCATGGCCAGTAAAATCTGGCAGGTTCTTCGTCCTACAGATGAAGACAATGCTGTCAATTCCTGGACCACATGGGATTGGGGCATCCTTGTCTCTGTATGACCTCAGATATCATCACAGCACAACCACACATAGCGCACAGAAGGTGAGCAAGTGCCTTGGAACAGCGCTGCAGCACAAGATAGAGATGATGCTATATCCGGTCCCTTGCTACCTTATAGGCTTCTGTTAATGGATTCACAAACTTAAGAACACATTCATTAAAGATTACTGCAAACACTGGTGATGGTTTGCTGCATGGCTGCAATCCCAGGCATGGGCAAGCAGATCTCTGTGAGTTCGAGACCAGCCTGGTCTCCACAGCAAGTTCCAGGCCAGCCAGGGCTACATAGTAAGACCCCATCAACATGACCAACAACAACAAACAATATGATTTTATCTACAGAACTGCAGAAGGGCTAGGTGTCACTTCCAACGCTGCCCCTCGCTGAGTAACCTGAGAGAGTGACCTGGTTTTTGTAGCTTCAGTCTCCTGACTAAACCAGGACTAGCAGGGACTACTCCATAAGACTTCTGTGAAGTCAAAAGAAATAACGGGAAACAGTTCATTAAAAGGGGCTCAGTACCTAGCAGTTCCTCCCTTTCACGGGTTAGAGTTGCAAGTGACAGCTGAAGTAGCACTAAAGCTAATGTTGGTCTTCAGACTTTTTTTTTCAGTTTTTAAAAAATATTTTACTCTTTGTTTAATATTGGTAATATAAAATCAATTAATTCATGAACAAATTTTGAAACACAAACATTCAGACTTTTATCCCCGCCATTCTTCACTGCAAACCACACGCCTCAGCCCAGAACTGCTGGGTGGAACAGTGACATTTGAAAGCTTAGCAAGGTTCCTTGGGGTAGCTAGGTAATGCAACACATACCAGTGCTGTGCTTTCTCCTGTGCCTGGCATCAGCGCTCAATGACGCCAACTGTAACGTCCAGTCGTTTCCATGTAACACAGCTACCAACCTGGCCATGACATCGCCATCGTATTACCAGCCCCTCCTGGCAAACCTCAGACTTCCAGCAGAGCTCCTGTTCCGAGGCAGAATGACATCTTAGTCACAGTTGTACTAGAGACCAGGGGCTCCTGCCAGAGACCACGCATACTATGTCACCTTAGACACGGTTCCTTGGGCAACCAGCGCTCATGTTCCCCAGTGATACACCAGAGAATTCCAGCAGGCGTACTGAAAAGGATCCCATTGAACATTTTAAAAAACATTAAAATTTATTTGCTTTTTTTTTTTTTTTTAGTTTTTCAACACAGGGTTTCTCTGTAGCTACGGAGCCTGTCCTGGAACTAGCTCTTGTAGACCAGGCTGGCCTCGAAATCACAGAGATTTGCCTGCCTCTGCTTAAAATTTATTTGTAAGAAGTTTGGATAAACAACCACAGAACGTAACAAAATAGGAAGTTAAGTTTACCAAACACACTCAAAGGTCTCAGAGTGACTGGACTCAGAGGCATGCCACTGCCCCAGGAGAAACTAGTATGAGTACTGCGGAAGAGGAAAAGCATATAAAAAAGCACTTAGAACACAGCACTAAAAGGTGTGTTCTAAGCAGTTTCCATGACAACCAAGGACGGATGTCTGATGCAATGCCTGAGTTGTGATTGGTGGGCTGGAAAAACCAACAACAAATATTTCCTTTGTTTTAGAATTGAGTTGCCCACATGACTGTCAGGAGAAGGCACTAGCTTTCTGACATATTATATTAGTAGCATACAATAATTACATGGTGCTAATGTAGAAGACAAGTGCCGGGCTGAGCAGGGTGAAGCTGGTTCCACGGTTTCTGGGAGGTGGGGCTTGAGGCAACTTAGCTGATTTATCAACCGGAAACATCGATGCTTATGAATTTTTCATTCTTACCTTAGTACTTTCCTTCTACCAAATTAATGAACAACCGAGTACACTCTAGACACCTTTGCCCAGCAATCTCTAGTCCCCTTAGTCATAATATATTACCACATAATGACTAAAACGCCACTGTCTACTTAGAACTAACAGCCTAACGCTCTCGCAGGGGCTCTCCCAGCATCCTGCAGGTACCCCCGCTAAAGTCACCACTAAAAGTGTCTCAAGATTGCACGCTCTCTGAGACAGTAAGTTCTTCATGGTCACACCTCAGGCACCTCTGGCACTAAGACACTGACCGGACAGAATATGCTCAATCCCACCATTACAAGCAGACTGGTAAACTGTGACCTTCCTCACAGGCCTATCTTCAGGCAGATGGATGGAAACGGCATCTAGGGAGCCTGATGAGGTGAGTTCATTGTCAGATGACTTGTCTACATTCAGCGCTAATGCACATGAGTGCCCTGTGTCTGCACACCCATGCATGCCCTGTGTCTGTACACCAGAGCCCCGTGTCTGCACACCAGAGCCCTGAGTCTGCACACCAGAGCCCTGTGTCTGCACACCAGAGCCATGAACACTGACTGTTCCAATGATGCTTTGCCATCAGTACCAGCACAGAGGACCCATGTCACACTGCTCAGTTAGCCTGCCTCTCTACCTCATGCCAAAACAGCCCCGCGGACTTAAGCCAAGACTTGTTTCTTGCATCCCGTTTTCTCTCCAGTAGATTTTCCACACAGAGATAAAAGTCATTCCATGTTCTCAAACACTCCAAAACTTCAAAGCAACTTTTTGCTGCTCTTAGGAGAAAGCCTAGGCCCCTTAGCACCACCTCAAGAGGCTTCTCTACTCCAGCCCTCTCCCATCTCTGGATACACCGTGTCATGTCTACACCCTCCCTCCCATAGGGTGTCCCAGCCATCACACTCATGTTTCTGGCACAATCAGTGACACTTCTCACTTTATCACATTTCCCTGTAATTGTTTCTTTCCCACACACTAACTCCCCTGGCTACCACCTACTTAACTGTCAAGTCCTGAGTCACCAAATACCACTTCCTTCCTTCCCTCCTATCTCACCTACCGGAGCTGGTGAGGCACACCCATGCAGGTGCTGTTTACCTGAGTGTTATGTGCAGTGTCTACCTCGTCATCCCATCCTACCCCTAAACTATATGTGCCCTGAGAACGACTGTGCTCAACAAAAAGAAACGCCTGTTTTAAAAAACAGATTATTTTTAAGCTTAGTAATAGAAACTATGAAAAACCAATGATTTCACCTGGGTGCATGTGCGTGTGTATGTGTGTGTGAGTGCACTGCATGCGTGTGTGTGTGTGTGCGCGCGCGTGTGTGTATGTGCATGTGTGTGTGTGTGTGCTTCACTACTTTATAAGTTTTCTCCCATCCAGTTTTTAAAAACTCAGGTCAAAATTTAAAAGCGTCATGGTGAAAGACTGTGAGGAGCACGTTCGTTTTACTAAAGCACAGAGACAGAGGCATCTAAACTGCCAGTTATGCCTGAACCTAGCCACAGCTTTAGAGCAACATGAACTGTGGCTTTATATAGAGAACTGAGTCCTTTCGAGAGTGATTTTAAACCCAGAGAACTATAAACGAGTTGTAGTACCTGTGAAGCAGCAAGAGAAAGAATAGAATGTATGCCAGAGAAGGGGCTTCACACATATGGAGTTAGTAGCTGAAGCAGGGCAAGTCAGTTATCAGGGAAAAATATTGGCTCCTTAGTGGCTTGGAGACACTTCCCATCCTACTGACATTTACTGTGAGCAAGAAGCTCTGACATTTGGAGAAGAAGTGTGTGTATGCATGTGCATATGTGTAGGTATATACATATATATGTATATATACACTAGTATTTTAAAGAAAAAGAGAGATTTAGTATATTAAATATGTCCAGTCCTTTCTCAGAGACGACACTGTTTTCTTCAAGTAGGCACCTGTGTTAGCATGTTGTAGGCTCTTCTCCTTGTATGAAAAGTAAATAGATGGAAAAGAAGAACCATGTCAAACTCCCAGCCCTTTCCCAACAGTGCTTAAAGTTCTAGCCCAGTTATAAATCATAGTAGTTAAGTGACTCCTGCAGGCCACAGAAAACACTAAAGTTCAGAACTGAAGCCATAATGCCTCCTGGGTATTCAATTATTAACGTACTTCCCCTAAGACTTAACCCATCTAGCGCACCTGGCAAGAATTTGGGCTCAATGGAGCTGCACAAGCTGGGGAAAACAGACATTTTAAAAGAGAAAATAAAGATGCCAAATCACTGTGCGAGTTTGTTAGGACAACGACCGACACAGCTTTTGAAAGTCCTCTGTGATGAGTGGCCTGGCCCTACAAGAGACTTCACAGTCAATATACACAAGGACCGGCCAAATGTGTCCATTACACAGAACAAGGACTCCAAGGAGCTCACGGTGCTCCCTAACAACTCCCGGCCTGCCTTCTGTAGTATCGCTCCCTCCTGCTGCGATGCCCCGACCCTCAGCACAGCCTTTGCCCTCTTCCAGGGCTGTCCTGAGGACACCTCCCTTCTACATGGCTACAGCCCTGCAGAATATCCCCTCTAGCACTGATGATCTCATCCTGCTTTTCATAACTACTATCAGGACTTTTCCCTCTGTTCCTTGAGGTCTTGCACAACAGGTAGAAAAGCTTTCCGTTTTCTACACTGCTGTATGTACTTTGGGCCAGATATTTATGGAAGCTGTCAGACCTAGACAGATACAAAAGCCTGAGACTCAGCCCTGTCGGTCTGGGAAAGCAGTTGATGACCGCAGAGCTGGCGTGGTTCAGCTGATACAGCAGGCATTTATCAAGAACCTCCCGTGGCAAGCCCAGAGGTGAGCTAAACAAGATTCCTGCCTTTGAGATCACGATCCAGTACAAGAGGTTACCAATGAAAACAACAGTTGCCCACAGGAAAAACGACAGATCTCCACCGCGATAGCTAAGGTATGAGCAGGGTCCTGTTGCCACACCATAGACGGAACAAACTTGGCCTGAAGGTTGGTGGAAAAGCCGCCACTGCAGAATCCAGCTCATGTTAATATTCAGGAAAAAAGAACAAGAAAAGGAAGGAAGAGTGTAACCAGCCAAGAAAACAGCACGTAAGAAGGCAAGAGAGATAAGAGCCAGGAACCCCATACCAGTGTGGCCAGAGTTTGAAAGACAGGTGAGGGGCCAGGGAAGGGGCCACTTGACTCTCTTAAATAGAAGAAAGGTTACCCTCTAATTGAGGTAGTAAGTATGTTTTATATCCTTGGTCAATAAGAGGCTACTGGCACAGTGGTGGAGCTCAGTAGTAGAGAACTCACCTACCACATATAAGGCCCAAGGTTCTATCCCCAACACTGCCCCAGCCCCCTAAAAGTCAGAAAACACAACATCTAGTACTAACTTTGCCACTCACTACGCAGTTCCTCTTGGGCACAAACACCCACCTGGAAAATGAGGTGCTTGGACTGCATTTATGACGTTCTCGTAGCTCATCCCTTCCACACTAGAGTGGAGAAGCCCAAGCTAGTGTAGATAAGGACAGAGAGGGCAACTTAATGCAGTGGCACTTTTTACAGAGAAAAAGATGCCCAGATCACTGGGTACGTGTGTGGGGTTTACAGGACATGTGTTCAGTCTCCAACTGTCATCCCACAATTAGTGATTTATTAAGACGGGGTCCAGTGATGGCTCAGAAGGTAAAAACCTCCAAAAATGGTGACCTCAGTTCAATCCCCTATGGTGGCAGAGAACCTGACCTCCAAATTCATGGGCATGTACACACATACACACACTAAATGTCACAATTTTCAAGAGAGTAAGTACTTCATAATGTGTTCTTGGGAAACAAACAAACAACAACCTTAATTCTAATTGTAAGAAAACAGTCACAACTCCAGACTGCAGAACCTTATACACATTAACTTAGCCTGAATTCTGCACAACCGTGAGTGCCGTCCCAGGGCCATAAGAGTGAGACAGACAGACAGACAGATAGATAGATAATAGATAGATAGATGGATGGATAGAAAGAAAGAAAGATGGATGGATAGATAGATAGATAGATAGATAGATAGATAGATAGATAGATGAGAAAGGGAGGGCAAATGAGCTAAAGGGAAGAATGTAGAGAAAGAAAAAAGGCAAGGAACTTTTCTAGATTAAAAGGCCATGCCAGGTGGTAATGGCGCGTGCCTTTAATTCCAGCACTCGGGAGGCAGAGGCAGGCAGATCTCTATGAGTTCGAGACCTCAACTAACTCAACTAACTACAAGAGCTAGTTCCAGGACAGGCTCCAAAGCCACAGAGAAACCCTGACTCAAATAAACCAAAAAAAAAAAGCCATCAAAGAGACAATTAAAGGAATATGGACTGAATATTAGATAATATTCTTGTATTGATATTACATTGTTAATTGTGCAACAATACAGGGCTTATTTTGGAAAACCCCTTAGACTTTATTTTTATTTTACATTTATTTATTCATCATGTGCATGTGTGTGTAAATGTGAGTGTGTATGAGTGTGTATTGTGAGTGTGTGTATGAGAACAACATGCAGGACTCAGTTCTCTCCTTCCACCATGTTGGCAGCAAATACTCTTACCCGCTGAGCCATCAGCCCTGTCCATCCACTCACTAAACAATACATGCTTAAGTATTTAGGAGTAAGGCTTTATAATGTCTACAGTCTACTTTTAAATGACCATGGTTCAGGAAAGAAAGACGCATATATTTGCATATACACACATGTATGGAGCGATATAAGACAAAATCTTAACATTATACACATGAAACAAAATAGTATTCAGTTAATCTTGACACGTGGCATAACACAGATAAACTTCAAGGACATGACTGAAAGTGGAATAAGTCACATACAAATGGACAAATACTATATAGGGTTACTTATAAGACCCCTAGAATAGTTACAGTCAGAGACAGAAGGTAAGGCCGGGTGCATTTAATCCCAGACAGAGACAGGTGGGTCTAGGCTAGTCTGGGCTACATAGCAAGTTCCAGGCCAGCTAAATCTATATAGTAAGACCTTGTCTCAAAAAAGCTGGAAAACAAAGATCCTGAAGTATAGTGTTTCTCAGAGGCTTGGGGAGGATCCCATGGAACGACAACTCAGCATTCAACGGACCTGCAGTTTGCATTTGGCAAGAGCCAAAAAGTTTTACAAGACTTGCAAAGAGTTATTCAAAACAACCTTTAACATTCCTGACCTGCACACCTAAAATGGAAAACTTCAGGTTATGGATATGTTACCATCATTTTTTTAAATAATTGAAATTTTTAGAAAAAGTTTGGATGAGTACTCTGTGTTTTCAGTTGCTAACTGGTTCCTGAGATCACAGATGTCTGGACTGGAGCTCATAGGAAAAGGATATAGAAGACAGTGTCTGATTCCTAAACATACGGCCATTCCTTCTGGGACAATTATACCACTAGCCTTGGTATTACAAAGATCTCTCAAATCACACCACCTACCAATAATATTCCCCAATAGTTCCTCCCTATACGTCAGGTCCTCGTGTGAGAAGAGAAAATAAAAAGGACAGTGGCAGGTAAGTTTTGGGGAAGGGACCGGAATTTTAGATGGGACTGTCACAGCATTACTGAAGTGGCTTCTGAGTAAAAATCTAACCTAGGAAAGGAAGACAGGCACAATGTTCTCGTAGGCAAGGCCATTCCAGAGAAAGCGAGCAGGGGCCATCAAGGCCAAAGGAGCATGCTGGAGTACCTGCAGTGGTGGAAAAAAATCAGGAAGGCCAGGGTGCGCGAGCAGTGAGTCAGATGCAAAAGTCGGGATGGAGTCAGAGGGAGCAGCACCTCGTGGGCCCACAACTCTACAGTACTTTCTCAGTCTTGGTTATTTTAACATTTAAAATAAAGCACTGTCATAGTACTGTAAAGAGAGGAGGCTTCTCACCATCTGGTGCAACGCTACATTCAAGGATGTTCATCCTGGCTGAGGTATGCTTCATGAAACAAGGTGAAGGAGACCATCTTAGAAGTTGTGCCAAAGAGAAAGAGAGGGAAAGAGGGGCAGAGAAGGAGGGGGAGGGAGGGAGAGAGATCCTCACTAATTCATTTTAACAGACTAACGAGCTGAGCATATAGACACATACCTACAATCCCAGCCTTTGGGAGGTAGAGGCAAGAACAGCACTGGTTCAATGTCAGCCTGAGCTACACTGCAAGCGTTTGTTGCAAAATACGGAAGAAAAAAGGCCACATTAATTTAATTTGAAAATAAAATGCACTTATAGAGGCATATAGAACATAGCAGGCACAAATAAAAGAACTACAAAGGTCTGGGTGGTAGTGGTAGGAATTAAAACAAAACAACTTGAATAAGCATTTCAAAAGCAAACCACTAACAAGATACAAGCAGAAAAACAGTATCAATTCACATGTATAACACATTACAGAACAGAAAATGGGTCCAATTTAACTTTGTATGGCCCACAGTTCTTTGTTAGAACACCCAATAAAGCTTACGGATTAAAATAAACCAAAGAAAGCTTTCTGTTGATGGAGAAAGTCCATGAAAGAGCAACAAGGACAAAAACCTCAGGAAAGGCTTCCTTAGGAATGGAAGAGAAATTCAGGAGGAGAGAGGCTAGAGGCGAGCAGGGGCATTGTGAGAGCCAAGCTGGAGAGGAGAGTGGGCCACAGCTACTGCCAACCTCAGCAAAAGAGCCAAAACAGCTAGGAAGGGTGACAACCAAGACACCAATGACATCACTGGCTAAGACTGTCTGAAGCCAGACTGTTGAGAACTCAAGCTGAAGCCGCATGCGAGAAGAGGAAGCCACTAGCTGTTTTTCTTAAGAAATTTTTGGGTAAAAAAAAGAAAGGAAAAATAGGTAATGATGGCCCATAATCCAGAATTCTGCCAGAAACACCTCCATTTACCTTTGAACAGGTGATGGGATCATGTAATCCTTATGAAGGTATTTATAACATTCAGTATGGCTAGGGCCTCAAGCTACCAGGTTGGGTGAATGAATGTAAAAAAGACATTGCTGCCTTTTGTGGAAAGGGCAGTAAGCCTCCACACCTTGTCTAATATCTAGCTCGGAGAATGGCCTTCTGAGGTCACAGAGCAAGCATGACTCGCTGACTTGTTAGATATTTAGCTAATGGAAGCTAAGCCAGATTAAGCCAATTAAGGTTCTTCCGCCAGTATGTTTGAGTACCACTAATGACCTCTGTGGTCCCTCAGAGGTCAAATGCATCCTCCAGCATCAAGAGACACCACAGTGTGTTCCTGATTCAGAGGGAGGCACAAGATGCTGCCAGGAGGTCTGTACCAACGGTGGGCTTCGCCATCCAGGAATCAGGTCAGACCTGGTAGAAACTTTTAAATAATGTGTGTTTGTACAATACACATGGCGCAATGCTGTCTGTCAGCAAAGTAAACATCAACTTCTCTTCCTAGAATGCTTGTTGTCCTTAAGTTAGCCAACAGGACACAGACAAAGTCTATTTGTCATTATCATGCATTATTTTAAGACAGACTTTAGTAAAGACACCTACATGATAGCTTATGTGCTCTGTGACAGAGAATCCTAAAAAACACATCCTCAATGATTTTGTCATTATGCAAACAGTCTGAATAGCATACTACAGGGTATACACACACATACACACACACACAGAGAGAGAGAGAGAGAGAGAGAGAGAGAGAGAGAGAGAGAGAGAGAGAGAGAGAGAGAATACCCTATTGCTTTTTGGGTCATGAACAAGCAAGATTAAATCAAACCTTGCTAAATTATTGGCTACTGATGGATTCTGGGAAGGGACAACCATTGTCTTCAGCTGAGTACCACTAACAAAGCAACTAGGCTCCAATGAAAAGCTTCAAACCCATTGTCACGTAGATGGCCCTGGCTAAACTCAATGGGTCACAAAATAAAATAAAAGACATAAATGAGGAAAAGGAACTTGTAGGGAGAAGGGTGAGGTACAGGGTCGGGAGTGACAGCAACTACAGTGTAGTATACATGCGTGTAAAATCGCCAAAGAACAAATCCAATCACGGTCATGAAGAAAACAGAATTAACAAGAGAACAGTAAGTATAAGATAAGAGAAGCTGCTGACAGCAGAACACAGCAGAATGCCTATGGCACACTGTTTCACCAGGAGGAATACACTCTAGTAGCCGGAAGGTAGTGGCACACGCCTTCAATCCCAGCAGAGGCAGAGGCAGGCAGATTTCTGAGTTCAAGCCCAGCCTGGTCAAATTATGTGACAGCCATGGCTGTATAGAAAAATCCTGTCTTGGGGAAAAAAAAATGAATACACTCTAAATGAGTGGTATATGTAATATATAGTAAAACAGTGAAATATAATATAATAAATACATTAGCCAATACCATAGTCATTCATTACCAGACAGGTACTATATGTTTTATGTGCTATACTTTCCTATGAGTAGCAGGCCAGTGGGTACAGCTATACCACTGTCGCCACAAACACACGACTAGTACATTCTACTCCAACATTACTGCCTAAGCAGCAACAGGAGTTTTCTACTCTGCTATAATCTGATGGGACCACTCTCCTGTGTTGTTAAACACTGACCAAAATGTCTTACGTGCTGTGACTGCAATCATTAGAAAGTTTCTATATGGAGCCAGAAAAAAAAATATTGTTTATCTGAGACCATACAAAGTTTTATAGACCTAAACTAACACCTGACCCTTACAAAGTTAAAAAGTCTTCTTACTTTAGTAATCAGCATGAGACCGTCTAGAACCTGGGAAGCGCACTTCAAGCACAGGGCTCCAGAGTACAGCTTTTATTCTTTTATGGCCTTTGACAATCTTGGTTGGGTTGCAGTGGCCATTTCTACAGACAAACAGGGCACGGGAAGGCTGGGCTCTCTGCTCGGTAATCAACTCTCCAGAGAAGATATTATTCCTGACAACCTTTAAACCAAGGACACCCATGAGTATCAAAAGGAAACACACCTTAGAAAAAATGGCAGAGTACGGTGTATTGTTCTAACTCTTTTTCTTCTTAATTTTCCGTCATAAAATCCACTCAAACAGTTCCGAGTCTTGCCTGAGTCTCAGAACTATCTACACCCAAATGCCTCTACAAAGTCAAATCAGCACACTGTTTTTATAATCACAGATGGGCAAACGGAAAAACTGAGGCTTTGCGCACTCCGGTAAAGATCACAAGATGCCCTCAGCTGTCTTTGCTGCATGGGAAAACACTGACCCTCTCAGATTACTACTCTGCACACACCAGCATTTAAAATGCAAGAAAGAGGGAGGGAGGGAGGGAGGGAGGGAGGAAGGAAGGAAGGAAGGAAGGAAGGAAGGAAGGAAGGAAGGAAGGAAGGAAAGAGGGCTGGGACAGAGCTCCGAGCGTGTTGGCCTGGCGCTCCTGAGACCTGGATGTCATTCAGTACTGAAGAGATTCATTTTCTCTCCTAGTGACCTGGAAACTGATGGTGGCACTGAAAGGTGCTAGCTAACAGCCAGGCCTCTTCCAGCCCCTACAAAGCAAACCCTTGGGGAGCCGTCTTCTGCAGAAGGCACTGTCATTTCTGACGCTGGGTTTTTATTAATTGTGTTCCACAAGTGCTATGATTAAAGGCGTGCACCACCACTGTCTGGCTTTCAAAACTATTTTAAAGGCTTTATTTTCATGTGTATGAGTGCTTGCCTGCATCTATGTACATACATGCCTGGTGCCCAAGGAGACTAGCAGATGACACCAGACCCCTTAGAATTGGAGTTATAGTTGGCTGTGGGCCTCCAAATGGGAGGTAGGAACCAAGTGCAGACTCTGTGAGAGCAGCAAATACTTGTAACCACTGAGCCATCCTTCCAGACCAAGAAGTTCATGTGAACTTTGTTTTTGTTTTTTTTTTTTGTTATTGTTGTTGTTGTTTTTGTTTTCCTTGGTTTTTCAAGAGAGGGTTTCTCTGTGTAGCCCTAGCTATCCTGGAACTTGCTCTGTAGATCAGGATGGCCTCAAAAGTTCATGTGTTTTTAAAAACATTTTTCTATTTTGAAAAACATTTGTTATCTAATAAGTCCAACAGGTTGCAGAATGTAAGATCAATGTACAAAACCACTTGTATCTCTATATATTAGCTATGAACAATTGGAAAATAAAATTAATAAAAGAATCCCATTACTGTGGCATAAAAAAACAAATCAAATACTTAGTAATAAATTTAACAAAAAGGAAACTACCAGCAATGCACTGAACTAAAAGAAAAACCTAAATGAGTAAGAGGACATTCCCATTCCTGGATGAAGACTCACTATCAACATCACAGCACTCTTCAAACTGACCTAAAGATGCTGTGAGCCCTTACCAGAAGTCCAACTCTTTCCACAGAAACGGACAAGTGGGCCCATGAAAACTGACGGTGCACACTTCCCAATTTAAAAACTCATTAAAAAGCTGCATGGACCAAGAAAGTGTGGTACCAGCCTTAGAAGATCAGCAGAGAAATTTAAGGCTCAGAAACAAGCCTTCGTTTTTATAGGGTGTTAAGACAATTCAATAGGGAAAGAATAGTCTTTTCAACAAGTGTGCGCCGACAACTGGATGCCCACACTCAAGAGCACGAGAGGGAGCCACCTGACCCTGGGTACACTAACTCAGGATGGTAAAAGACCTGAGAGCAAAACTGTAAAACAGACAGAAGACAAAGACATCGGCACAAATCTCCATGGCTGTGGACCTGGCGCTGCGCTTCACGTAACATGAAAGTATGACTAGAGAAAATGGCCAATTGGCTTTACCAACATTAAAGACTTTCTTTTTCAAAGTAAAAAGGCAACTCACAGAATGGGATTATATTTACACATCATATAGCTGATAAATGACCAATAGTCCACACACAAAAAGAGCTCTTAAAATTCAAAAGGAGATGGTTCAGCAGTTAAGAGTACATACTGCTCTTGCCGAGGGCTGGAGTTCAGTTCCCAGCACCATGTCAGGCCGATCAATAGCAGCTACTCCAGCCTCAGGGAATCTAATACTGATCCCTGTGAGCACCTTACACACCCCACACACAGATGTACCCAGAAATTATCACACAATTTAAAATAAATAAGAAATGGGCAAAGAGACTACACAGACATTCCCAAAAGATATAGCGGTGGCTGTAAACACAAGTAGAGATGTTCAACATCTCTACAACTGCAAAGATGCGAATCAAAGCCACAGGAAATACCACTTCACATTGTCTAGCACGTCTGTAAAGGGGGTGTATGTGCAGCAAGCATAAATATATGGAAAGACTGGAACCTCACAAACTGCTGCAAAGAATATAAAATGGCACAGTCCCTTTGGAAAAGCTTAGAAATTTCTCAGACAGTTAACAACTGAGTAACCACGTGACTCCTACACAGTTGTCCAAGAGAACTGAAAACCTATTTCTATACAAAACCTGTGCACCTCCATTCACAGCAGTGTTATTCATGGCAAAAATGCAAACAATACAGATGGATACCCACAGGTAAAAGCATAAACAAGATGTGTTAAATCCTTGAGCTGAACTGGGTGGTGGCGGTGCACACCTGTAATCCCAGTCCTCAGGAGGCAGAGGCAGGAGGATCTTTGTAAATTCAAGGCCAGCCTGGTCTACAAAGTGAGTTCCAAGACAGAGAAGACTACACAGAGCAACCCTGTTTTGAAAAAAACAAAACAAAACAAAACAATAACAACAAAAATCCTTGAGATGAGATATTTGGCATCAAAAAGAGGACAGATTCATACTGTATTGTGAACAGAATATACTTCTATTGAGAAAAAGGAGCTGCATTCATTTAGATGTGATGTTCAGGATAGGGTCACCGAGAGAGAGAAAGCAGATAGATGGGGGAGCAGAGACCCAGAGACGACAACAGATTGTGGGAGCAGGAAGTGAGAGTGACTGCTTTCAGGTGTAGGGGTTCTCGTGGGGGTAGGATGGAAACATTTTGAAAGGACAGCAGTGATGGTTGTGTAACCTTGAGAATAAACTACATCCCTACGGTAACAATTTGTAAAAGAACTATCTGTGTCAGCAATCAAATGCTCCAGGGGAAATAAAGTGATACTGAGGTCCTCAGCATGAGCAAAGGTGAGTTTTCCAGGATCAGGACACATAACGTTCTTAGCAGAGCTGAAGTTTTTCCAAGTGTATCATTGTACAAGGTTAACAAGCAGACTTCTGCAGAGATCAGCCAGGATCACCCCACCCACACCCACCAACCACTTTTCCTTTTTCACATTCCCTTCTAGTCTAGGCATGTGCATATTTTTACAAGTCTATAATCCTTACAAATAATCACCCTACATTTCCCACAGCCTTCAAAATTATCATTAAATGATTGTAATTAGCTGACATCTCTAATTCCCTGAATGTTCCTCTATGCCGTCTCCACGTGTTGTTTCGTCATTCACAGGCAATGTTACAGCATACACGAACAGCAAGGCCAACATGACCCTTTTCTTTCCTTGAACCACTGAGCAGAGATTTCAGAGAAGAAACTGCTAACCCAAGGACAGTTTTAGGATTCCTGAACGCCTCTCAAATGTGTCACAATTACACTGCTCTAAGTTACACAAACTTGCTTTATTAACATCACTATTTTTACACTTTTGATATAATCAATGCCGAAACCATTTTATCAGAGTAATCTGAGAATTTCCTTTTATATTAAAACCTGGGACATTCAAGGGCTTTCAAAACTCATGAAAACTTTCTGTATATTTTCCGTCTTTGTTATCCCTTCCTGTCACCTATGGTTATAATCCTCACACTTGTACTTTAGAGAAATTAGAACATGTAATAAACTGCAGTCAGCTTGTCACATTAGCCACCAGCCGGAAAAGGGTGGGCCCAGAATTCAACCACATTGCCAAGGAGGGCTGGTGAGATGGCCAGTGGGTGAAGGGTATGCCACCAAGCGATCTGAGTTCAATCCCCAGTACCCACATGGTGGAAGGAGAGAGCCATCTTTTCTGGCTGCCACATTTGCACCAGGGCACACATAAACGCATACCTAATGAGAACAAAGAAGGAAAAACTGTTTTATAAAAGAGAAGGGGGTGGGGGCTACGCTAATTAGTCTCTTATGAGATTCTGACAATACAACCATGATAAACCCTGACCGTCAATCTTAGTCTGGACTGCAAACAGCTACTGTGAACTGACCCATGAAAAATTCATGTTGAAACTTAATCCTCACCATGGGGGTACTAAGAGCCGGGGCCCTGAGGGCAGGCCGGGTCATGAGGGTGGCCTCAAGAATGACTCAGGCCCTTATGCCAAGCTGGAGGAAACTAGCCTAAGGATCTTTTGTGCCCTGTCACTTTTCTGTCATATGAGGACAAGGTAAGAAAGTCTTTACTAGATACCAAATCCCTGATCTTGGACTTCCCAGCCTGGAGAGCTGGGAGCTGGGAAAAACACACAGATGTACAAATTATCCAGTCTCTGGAATTGTGTTACAGTCACAGGAACTTAATCTGCTCTTGCCACCACATACAATTATCAATAAAGTACTATTATAATACAAAAATAACCAAGTAGGCATTAACTCTCCCGGAGTCTTATTTATTTTCACTTTTTTTTTCTTTTCTTTTTCTGACACAAGATCTTGCTGTACCTTCCAGATTGACCTTGAAACCACCATGCTCCTGCCTCAGCCTCTGAAGCACTAGGATTACAGGGGTGTGCCACCCCACCTGGCACACATTAGTTCTGACTGCATATGATATGAGTTAGGAACCAGCTCCATTTCCTATTAGGATCAAAGAAGTCTGTTATGATCCAAAGCAGACGCAAGGGACCCCTACTTCTCTTAAGTGTTAAGCGCCACGGCATGCCAAGCCAAAAAGAATCATTCAGGCCCAGGTCTGACATGCATCAGTAGAAGACACCGAGTGTGAGAGACGAAGACCCAGTCAGAATAGTATTTATGATCAGTGGCAGCACTAACACAAAACAGGGGAAAGCTCCAGGCAATTAAGCCAGTGGGGGTGGGGGGGTAGCACTCAATGGCTACAAAGAGCAGCCTCCTTGGAGTACACATCCTGCTGCTTGTACAGGTCCCCTAAGAGACTCTGGAGAGTTTTCTGCTGGATATGCATGTACCTGACCTCAATGCTATGCCCAACCCAGACTCCAGACAGGTGTGTGGGTGCCACTGGAGAGCCCCAGGCATGCAACTTGACCAGGTCATCAGGTCCATCTGCACCAACTGTGGAGTAAGGTGATTGAGGGTCTGTGTAGAGCCAAGTGCAAGGTCCCTGGCTACCAGAAGGTCCACATCTCAGAGCAGCATGGCTTTACTATTCAATGCAGATGAATTTGAAGACATGGTAGCTGAGAAGTAGCTCATCCCTGAGGGTTGTGGGGTCATCCCCATCTGTGGCCTGGACAAGAGATAGCCCTGTACCCCTGATGGCTTGCATGGTGTTGAGTCCCACATCCCATCAGTCATGCTTTCTAATAAATCTCACATCAAGTCTGAAAATAAATAGATAGCCGGGCGGTGGTGGCGCACGCCTTTAATCCCAGCACTTGGGAGGCAGAGGCAGGCGGATCTCTGTGAGTTCGAGACCAGCCTGGTCTACAAGAGCTAGTTCCAGGACAGCCTCCAAAACCACAGAGAAACCCTGCCTCAAAAAACCAAAAATAAATAAATAAATAAATAAATAAATAAAATCTAAACAGGGGAAGTGGTTGGTACCATCACTGCCCGTTCCCACCTAGTCTGGCTCAACAGCATATATCCCACAAAGGGCACTCACTGTCAGCTCCCTACCTCCCCGTGAGCCCCTACCACCGAAGCTTCCTTTGAATTTTTGAAATGAACAATATAAGCCAAATTCTAATAGAGATCATCCGTGATTTTTGGAAGTTTTTGTGTAATTAGTGCCTAGAGTTAGACAGTAGCCCTTTTGGGTACAGTCTGGATGAATTGGGCAAGGACCTTGTCAGGCCTTTTTTCTTGGGTTTTATGGAGGTTCCATATAGTGCTGGTCCCTCAAAGGGCCTCAGAATCATTTAGGTCCTGAAACATTCCATACTCTTTTGAGGGCCAGTTAATTTTAATGGTTAGGAAATTTAGGTACAATTAAAATACCATTAACCAGGAAACCCCACAAAACACACTGAGGCAACATCGTATTTTATGTTTTTATTTGCTATTGAATTGTTTTAAAAGTTTTTTACATTTATTTTTATTTTATATTCATTGGTGTTTTGCCTGTATGTATATCTCTGTGAGGGTGTTAGAAATCCTAGAACTGGAGTTACAGACAAGCATGAGCTGCCATGTGGGTGCTGGGAATTGAACCTGGGTCCTCTTGAAGACCAGCCTGGTCTGTGGAGTGAGTTCCAGGACAGCCAGGGCTACAGAGTGAAATCCTGTCTGGGAAAAAAAGTGGGGGAGTGCATACGATAATCATGAAGAGGAGCAAGCCTCAACGCACTCAGGAACACGCTCTGCCATGACGGGACGCTCCAGCCCTCAACATCTCAACAGAAATGTCTGTGAGCAGGAACAAGGAAACGCTACCCGGCAGACCCAAATCCAACTTTCACCACTCCAAAAAGAAAACCAACTAACGAGAAAGGAGCAAATATGTCCCTAACCAAAGGAGTACTTGTATTTAACAGCTGAAGGCTAGGAGCAATCTACAAAACAATACCCATGTCTCCAAGAACACTCCCACTCTGGTCATAATAAAGTAAAACCTCAGTTATCAACTAAGCTAAAGTAAAACACAACATAAAATCCAATTACACCGTCAGACCTATTATCTATCTGTGTAACAAAGGGACAGTTGACGATTGTTTGAGCAGGAGATATCTAAAATAGTGACATCAAAGTCACAAGATAGAAACCAACAGCAAACCTGAAAACTCGATTTCTCAGTGATGTGGCTAACCTTTAACTCTGAATAAAGGAAGGAAGGAAAGAATGCCAGTCTAGAAGTCAGGGATGCGAGTTCTGGTCCAGTGGATGTGCCAAGGACATGGCATGGCCCCAAACTCGTCCCTCCTTTCCATGTTTTATCCTGGTTGCAGGGGTTGAGGGTATGGCCCCAAACACATCTCCATTTTCCAGATTTACTTTCCTTGTTCCTGGGGTTGAGAAACTATGTTTGCTACCAAGGTCATCCCCTATGAACAACCTTGAGGTAGCCTAACAATAGTAGATTCCACAGCCCTTTCCCCAGAGCCTATAATCACAAAGTCTCTGAGTGAACCCTAGGATCTTATCCTTAATAAGTGACCCAAACAAGTCTTGTCACCTGGTGTGAAAACATCTGTCACCTGGTGAAAATATCGGCAAACATTGGACTAGAAAGTCTTCAAGCTGCGCACCTTCTCACTTCAATTCTATACTATCTGACTTCTCCAGTACACCAGAAAAGCATGCAAAATTACAACAGTTGAATATATGGTACTGCACCCACAAAAATAAGAGCACAGAAATATGCAGATCTACTGCTGATACCATTCACATCTTTTTAAAATATCCTTCTACATTCTAGACAAATAGAACATCGAATTTGGTGAAGGGAAAAAATATTTCCATATTAAACTCTTAACATAGTCACAGAGAAAGACTCACCAAGTTGCAGAAACAGAGAATTATGTACCTAATGGGTTTCTGTTTTCTAAGATAGAATCCCACATACCCCAGACTGGGCTCAAACTTACTGTATAACCAAGGATGACCTTGAACTTCTGACCCTTCTGCCTCCACCTCCCAAGTGCTAAAATTACAAATAAGTGTCACCATGCCCAATATATAGTGCTGGGGACTGAGACTAGGGTTCTGTATGTGCTAGATAAGCACCATACCAATTGAGCTACCGCCCCAGCCCATACCTAATGTTGTAAATGGAAATTATGCATGCACCTTTTGAAGACCATTAGGTAGTCGCCTGTTTCGAACTAAATCCTAGGCTGAGAAGAAGAACCTCACCATGTCCCAAACAGCTGTGACCATGATTCCTGCAATACCGGAATGTAACTGTTACAAGGAAGAGGAAAAAAAAGAAAGGGGAAAAACCCAATAACTGGTTACTAATTCTTCAAAGTCACCTCGGTGTAGATACTTGGGCGGCTAGAGTCCACAACCCTTTGATAAGAAGGTAACAACAGGTAAAGGAGGAGCCCGAAAGGCTGTTGTGCACCAAACAAGCAGGGTTTTGTTAAGGTTTTCTTCCCTCTGCATTGTTTTGCTTTAGACAGTTTTCTTGAGTTCTCTCATCTTCTACTGTGACTTAGGGAGCTTATTTTCTTATTTAGATTTGTAAGCAACTATCATCCAATGGCCGGGCCAGTGGCTGTGAGATATGAGCTTGAAAAGGACCGCCATTAGCAACCAAGTGTTAATATGGTAACTGCAAAACAACAAAGATAAAATCACTTGACAAATTATTGTGTGACTCAAAGGGGAAACAGGTAAGAAAGCAGGCGAAACAGTGTTACATAACTGAACCATTAGAAAACTGTTGGAGGGGTGGGAATTTGGCTCCTGCACTTGTTGTTTGGAAGGACAAGGGTTAGATTCCCAGCACCCACTTGAAGACTCACCACCGCTGGGCACCAGGCATGCATGTGGTGCACAGACCTACATGTAGACAAAACGCTCATATACATAAAGCAATAAAAGAAAACAGTGGTAAAGTAGCATGCTAGAGTATAATGATGCTGTAAAACATCCACAAAGGATCTCAGTGCTGGATGTGTAACTCTCACAAAAAAAAAAAAAAAAGAAGAAAGAAAAATGGTATTTTTTGCGGTCATACAAGCAAAAGCCTCCGAATATTACAATATTTAAAAAGAGGGCACCAACCTCTATCCACTATCACCAAAGCACTGGCTCTAAAGCAACAAAAACACATTTCATATAAACACATGTAATACATATAATCACATATAAGCACAAAGCCTATTGCCCAAAAGGCTCTAAGGCAATGTTTTGACAGAAGACCAAATCTCACACTCATTAAAACAGAAACGCTGGTGCTGAAGAGTTGGCTCAGTGCTCAGGGGCACCTGATGCTCTTGGAGAGGACCCATCAGTTCCCAGCACCCACATGGTGGTTCACAACCATCCTTAACTCCAGTTCCAAGGGATGCGATGCCCTCTTCTGACTCCCACAGGCACCAGGCAGGAGCATAGGGTCCATACATACTCATACATTAAATAAATTTAAAATAACACAAATATCAGTCAGTATTTGAAATTAGTATAAGAGAATGATTAAGAAAGTGAGTTCTAGAGATGGAGGTGTAGCTCAGCACATGGAATAAACAAACAAATGAAAACAAAAACAAATAACTAATTCTGATGTCACACAGACATGAATTAAAACCCGTATCAGTGAATTACTATGTGACCTCAAACAAATCATGCACTCTAAGCCTCAACTGTCAGCATTGGTAACATAGGGATAACACCATATCAGAGGTGAGATTTCGACACGACTCTTCACAGACGCCTTCAGACCGTAATGGCACAAAACCATCCTTATCACCAACACAATGTCAAACTATAAAGTTAGCACCATTACTACCTTCTGCTCTCAAACAAAGCGACAAGTTACCTAGAGTTTAAAAGTCCTGGCCCCTAAAAGGAGACACTCAAGATGCTTACACAACAGCAGCATCTCTTCCCAATTACCAAACCTTCCATTTCCACTACCTTGGTAAAGACTAAATCAGACTGATTACCAACATCGACAAGAAAAGCTTTAGCTCAATTACACAGGAAATTTTCAATGAGATTTGGGTTAATGATCTAACCAGTCTGGGGTTCTAGGGGGATTGTGAAGTGTTTGTTTTGTTCTCTTTCTGTTTTTTAGAAATGGAGATAAGAGGAAGAAAGGGAGAGGGAAGTTTGCAGCGCATCCCATACACCGTGCATTATTTATCACAAACATAAAACGGACGACAGCAGGGGCTGAGGTGGCCCAACCGATAATGGTGCTTGCTGCCAAGCCTGACCCCTGACTTCCATCTCCAGAATAAAGGAGAGAACCAACTCCCACAAGCTGTCCTCTGATCTCTACACACATACCAATAAATAAATAAATAAATAAATAAATAAATAAACTTTAAAAAAAATTTAATTAGTTCACAGAGCTGAGGCAAGCTGAGGTAACGAGCTGCCACGAGTTCAATACCCAATACATTAGAAAAACAGTTATATCTTAACTAGCAGATCACGAAAAGAAAATCAGGTGAACTATTTCTCATACGTTAAAAAGAACTAATACCTGGGCAATATATTAATACCTGCTTTAAAAAGTATCTACAAATTTAATTACAACCTTCTGTTAGTATAGCAAATATAGCATCATTTATAGTATGAAAAAGTATATATTACACCAGAGTATAAAAGAGTGTTGTAAACTGGTAAAACCAATATAATTTTTTTAATTTGTCAAAATATATTGCTTTCAAAACAAAAATGTCATTGTTTCAGTTTCTGTGTTTCTTTTCTCTTGTCTTTCTTTTTTAAGAGTTTGAGATTTGAATGTGGTTTCATAAACTTTTTTCGAAAAGAAAAGGACAAGGGCTAAAGAAATGCTCAGTAGTTAAGCACTTATTGCTCATGCAGAGGACCTGAGTTCCCAGTGCCCACATGGCAGCTGGCTCACAACCTGGTAACTCCAGTTCTAGGGGATCTGACAACTCTGACTTTTGCAAGTACTTGGTGCACATACACACACTTGGGCACATACACAATCACATAAAATTAAATAAATAATTTTAATTAAAAAAAACTAATGTAAGTGATTGGAAAGTTAAATTGACCAAATTCATCTTTAAAAAATCAAAGGGAATTGTTAAGTAGCAAACAGCCATTTTGTTCTTTTAAAAAAATGGCTTGGCCGGGCGATGGTGGCGCACGCCTTTAATCCCAGCACTCGGGAGGCAGAGGCAGG
>NC_022015.1:74428031-74435074 GCF_000317375.1 Microtus ochrogaster | reverse complement strand
AAAAACAAAAACAAAAACAAAAAAAAACATGGCTTAACTCTCCAATTTGCCACTGTCTTTGCTTTTCAGAATCGGTTACTAGACCAAACGCATCTTCCATTTGCTCTGCTTCTTAACCAAACATGTGCATCTCATTGGATAAAAACTAAAGTGAAATAATATGTGTTATTTTTCTAGAACTTATAGGAAAACACCAATATTTCCATCACTTGAAGAACACATTTCAAAAGGTACTGAGAGCCAGGCTGTGTGGTGAGCACCTGGGACCCCAACACTTGGAAGACTGAAGCAGGAGGGGTCATGAGTTCAAAGGGTCAGGTACATAGAAACCTCTTGGCCAGACCCTGATGAGAGGGGTACCAATGAGAGGTGATTCTGAGGGGAAAACAGCTCCTCCTACAATGAAAAAATTAAAGCAGCCACAGAAACCTGGTTCAAGCACAACTAACCAATAACAAATTTTAAAATAATATAAAATTTTTTAAACTTTGAGTAGGAGTAGGAAGTAAACAGCCAAATTCTAAAAGAAAAAGATACCGAAGTAAAGAAAGCCTCTAGCAGGGAGTACAAACTAGTGGGTGTTGGGTTTTGTTTTGTTTTAATGGACTAGGCCTATGTGGAACTCTAGACTCAAGCAATCCTCCAGCTTCAGCCTCCCACATAGCTGGAACCACAGGTCCACATCATCATGCTGGACTCAGCCTAGTATTAGCAATATATAAGGTGATAAGCAAAAAATCTGAACAAGAATAAAAACAACAACAACAACAACAAAGGACGTAAGAAACTGCACGCACTGGGACTTCAGGGCATCCTGAAGCATTCAAGACGTCTTCCTGTGTGGCAGAGAGAAGACGCTAGTTCAGTGCTCTAATAAACAGCTTGGCAGTCAACAGACACCCCAAATGCTCTGTAGCTAGAGATACTGGACATTTTCTTTTTCTCCTCCTGCTTTTAAATGCAAATTACTAAGCCCTGAAGCACATTCTGCTCTATTTTTTTTATATGAAAATTGCTGCATTGTGATCCTGTTCCAGAGAGGACACCATTCATCCAAGAAAAGGGAGCAAGGACAAGCACATACACTGTATGTTCAAATGATCACATCCATTGAGCTGTCACCAGGTACATATGGCTTTTGTCAGGGTAGCAACTCCATTAGTGATCGAAATTCCATGCGAAGAATGGGAATTTAGTTTTCGGGTCATGCAAGGTTACACACACTTTGCAGTGCTGGTGCATGCCAAGCACCAATGACAAAACTCAGCATCCCTTGGTTTTAACCGCACTAGCTACTTACTGGAAACTTCCAAAGTCTCAATACTAATAGTACAGCTTGCCATTTACCTATTTATAACAAATTAAGACACGCAATACTACAATGCAAGAAACGGTGAGCTGTGAACACTCAAACACCAGACGCTGGGCCTCTTCCCAGTCAATATCCTAGAACCCAGATTTGGAGATGGAGTATTTCATCTTAATGTATCAAGGACCTGAGATTAAAAGAACATTTTTAAACTGACAAAAAATCAAAGAATAAATCACGATTAAGAACGGTATGCACATCACTGTCACAGGTTCGACTTTTCTACCCTTTGCTTTAGGAAACTTCACTGCTGACAGGTAAGTGTAAGCAGGAAAGGAGGACAGATACAGCGCGTCAAAAGTTAATTCACCTCCAGCTTTTCCCAGTTAGATGGTAATGACGAAGTTTGCTTTAAATAAAGAAAAACTCCTCTTTTCCAGGTAGAGAATTCACATCTAAATAAAGTGGGGGTTTTAATGGTACTTTCTTTACCCCTGCTCCACCTGCAAAAGACCTCAATCTACCCTGCAGGATGCCAGACAGCCAAGAACAAAATCCACCAAAATTACACTGCCAGTCTTCAAAATGTCAATGTGGATGTTTAAGGAAGAGGAAAAGGATTACACTGGGTTTTTAAAGGCTGCTTAAATTCTCTCCAAATGTCTGTATCAGATATAAACGAAAGGCATCTCGGGAGCCAGCCTGTACTTTCACCTACCTATTCTGAAGCCAGACAATGAATGAAGTAGATCCCTCAAGACCAGAGGTCCCAAGGGGGTCAAGTTTCATGCACTGAAATTACAAAGCTTGTTTTTTGATGATGTGGGAAAAGTAATGACAGTCTCAGGCTTTTAAACCCAGAAGTGCTTACTAGTTCAATCCGTCCCCAAGTCCATGCCACCCTTTCAGCTGTGCAATTAGAAGGAGAAATTCCGGTCAACTCTCCCTGGGGGGTTGGTCTGGGGGTAGAGGACTCAGGGAGGGAGGAGGATGGAGGCAGAAAGAGAAGAGCCAATTAAAAAAAAAAGAGCAAAATTTCTCACCTTTCTTAAATTCTTCCAGCATAGCGTCCAACTTGGTGTCATTGAAGACGAAGTGCAAGGGGTGGTTGTAAAATTTGGTGATGGTTTTCAAGGGAGTACAGTCATCTGGGTCCACGAAGGCCAAGTCTTTGACAAAGAGCAGGTCCACGATGTTGGAACGCTCTCCCTCGAACACTGGGATTCGCGTATAGCCACTCTCCATGATTTCGGACATGGTGTTGAAGTCCAAGATAGCCTCGCCGGTGATCATGAAACAGTCCCGGAGGGGAGTCATCACGTCCTCTACCGTCTTGGTGCGGAGCTCCAGAGCCCCTTGGATGATGTTCAGTTCCTCTTTAACGAGGTCGTTATAGGGGTCAGTGACCCGGAGCATCTCCAGCAGTTTTTCCCGGTTATAGACAGTGCCTATCTCCTGGCCCAGGACGCAGTCCAGCAGTTTGCTAACCGGGTAAGAAGCGGGGAAGGTCATCATCATGAAAAACTTGGTGAGAAAGATGGTGTTGGCCCCTACTGCCAGGCCGTGTCGGGAGCAAATGGCTTGGGGCACGATTTCCCCGAAGATGACGATGCCAATGGTGGAGACCACCACAGCCACAAGGCCTGAGCCCGCGATGTCGTCGAGCAGGATGGTGAGCGTGGTGTTGACCAGCACGTTGCCCAGCAGCAGCGAGCACAGCAGGTAGTTGCCCTGCCTGCGCACCGGCTCGATGCGCTTGGCGTAATTCTTCTCTTTCTCGGTGCCGCAGTTTTGCACGATGCGCAGCTCCATCGGGTCCAGAGCCATGAGCCCCAGGTTGAGGCCGCTGAACATGCCTGAAAGGCACAGCAGCAGCGAGATGAAGATCACTTGCAGCCAGAAGGGCAGCAGGAACTTCTTCTCCTCGCCTACGATCATCTTGGTGTCCTCACCGTCGTGGTAAATCCAGGTGGTCTCGGCCCATGGGGGAGGCGGGAGTCCGGCCACCCCCGCGCCACCCTTCCCCCCGACGGCGCCACTCGCAGACCCGGAGCCGCCGGCACCCAGTGCGGGCGTGGAGAGAGACGTGCACAGGTAATAAGACTTGCTCTTCTCCATCTTGCGCAGCGGTTTGATCTCGATCTCGATGATGCCCGATGTGCGGCGATTGAGAATGATGTGGGGCAAGATGATGATGTCTGAGGTGCGGATGCCGCAGCGCTGGGGGCCGCTGTCCGGCTCCGGAGGCGCGGGGCCCCCCAGCCCGCGCTCGCCGGGTGTGTGCCGGCGCCGCTCGTGCTCGGTGAAGGCGATGCGGGACCACGTCTCGTTGTTGATGTTCTGCCCGTACACCCGCAGCTTGACCCGGGTCCGCTCGCTCACCCGCAGCGCACCCCCTTCCATGAACGACACGTCGTTCGTGTCCTCCAGCCGCAGCCCGATGATCACGGTCTCTTCGTTCTCACCCGCTGCTGTGCAGCCGCCCGCGCCGCAGCAGCAGCTCAGCAGGAGCAGCGGCAGCAGCCGGCCCGCAGCTGCCTGCAGGACCCCCCGGCCGCGGGCACTGAGGCTGCGGGGAGCCGCCATCTTCCAAGTGGGCAGTGCGGCGGCTGCCTGCCCGCCCGCCATCTTTACTTCGGGTTCACAAGCGCCACAGCCAATCATAGGGTGGCTGCTCCAGCTGAGGCTTCATCCTTCCCACCCGGCGGCGCGAGCGCAGGCACCGGCGCCCGAGCTGGACTGCAGCCGCGCGTCCGCGCCCAGCACTCAGCAGTCCGCCTCTCTGAATGACACTGACTCGGACTGGGCCCTCTGTGGAACCCCCGGGCTCGCGGGAGGAGGGAGGGGAGGGAGGGGTGTGCTAGCCGCTCCCACGAATGGCAGGTCGACCAGCCAATCAAGAGCGGGTGCCCGCCTTCCCAGCCAGGGGGCAGGAATGGGGGCGTGGTCGCAGTCGGCGTGCCGCACCAATGGCAAGGGCGGTGGGCGGGGAGATGAGGGCCACTGTCCTCCTCAGCATGCCAAGTTTCCAACTGAAAGGCGCGTGACTCTTGTGTATGCGAGGGGAGGAGGCGTGGCCATCCCGGACCCGAGAGCCAGTCAAAAAGGAGCGCTGTAGGGAAAGGGGCGTGGTCTTCCTCCAGGCGGCCAATGAAGAGGAGCGGTCCGCGGGTGCGGCGCTCCCTGTGGGGGTCTCTGTAGTAGTTCCCCGCGCGTGGCCTGGCAGCCCTGCAGCACTGCCCCGAGGCGCGAGGCTGCGGGTCCTCGCTGCAGGACCTTGCGGGCTCCACGGGGCTCCGCGTCGGTGCAGAAAGGGCTGAGCCCTCCTGCCCTGGGAGCACCAGAGCCGAGTGGAGACGGTTTTAGGGTGCACAGAACCTAAAATCAAATGGGGATACTGGTCAAGCCCCCAGCCTGCACTCCTGCACATCGCTCCTCGGGAGATTCGAGGTGACAGGGTGGCCCTGGCAACGCTATGGACCCGCTGCCTGCAGGCCTCTGAGCGCCCTCGGCTGCTCACGATCACGTGGCGCCACCTGCCGGCCTTCACAGATGTCCTGTGGTGTTTTTTAGACCTCAGCAAACTCCTAAGTGTGCCCAAGTAAAGCGTGGGGAAGTTGGTGAGCAGCTTCCCAAACAAACCTTAATCACAGGAATTCTCATGCAGTTGTGCTATAATCACAGAATGAGATGGGACCTGCTTTTTTTTTGGGGGGGGGAAGGGGGCATCCAGGCAATTTTGGGAAATAGGAAGAGGAGAACATCCCGAGAAAGCCCATAAAAGCTTATTCTTTTGCTTTTTTTTTTTTAATTATTTATTTATTATGTATACAGTATTCTGTCTACATGTATGCCTGCAGGCCAGAAGAGGGCACTAGACCTCATTACAGATGGTTCTGAGCCACCATGTGGTTGCTGGGAATTGAACTCAGGACCTTTGGAAGAGCAGGCAATGCTCTTAACCGCTGAGCCATCTCTCCAGCCCTTGCTTTTGCTTTTTGCTTGTTTTTCGAGACAGGGTTTCTCTGTGTAGCCCTGGCTGTCCTGGAACTCACTTTGTAGATCAGGTTGTCCTCGAATTCGGAGGTTCGCCTGCTTCTGCCTTCCGAGCGTAGGAACTAAAGGCATGCACACCACTACCTTTGTACTGGCCAACTGCTGCGACCTCTGGAGAAGCTCGCCTCTGGAGCATAGGTCCAGAGTCCGTGGCATCGAGAATAGATGTGGTAGCATCTTTTGCCTCACAGCTTAAGCATTTTTTAAAAATGTTTCCCATTCTTATTTTGTATTCCGTAATTGTAGTACCCTTCCCTTTTGTTTACACCCAAAGCATGTTTTATGATTTCCAGGACAATGAATTCCGGAGCTCATTTCGGTGTTCTCCTTACCTGTCACTCCTCTTTTATGCCTGCCCGCTTACCTTGCAGCTAGAGACTTGTCAAATGAGGGCCAGTTGCTCCCCTGTTTGAACACTCCTCTGAATCTTCATCCCCCTGTGGTAAAAGCCCAAGTACCCAGATCGCCTACAAGGTGCCGCAAGCTCTACCCCTACCCTCCGCCCCAGCCAGGCTTCCTCCTAACTGTTTCTCAGTCACTGCAGGGGGATTCTCTTGGCTTCTTTGTACTCGCTGTCTATTTCCTGTGAGGGAGACTCAATTTCTTCCAAATGTCAACGTAGCCCCCTTTCAAGGCCTTGCTCAAAGGTCGCCATACTCCATCACTCCTTTATGTTTCTTCAAAACAAAGAGGTCTTACTAATATTATAGGTAAATTATTCATGTGGTTGACAAGCAGTCCTTTCTCAAGAACTGTATCTGCATTGTGCATGCTAGTTCACCATGGTCTAAAGCAGCCAGAATCACGACGTCATGTGCAAAGGGTTTAATAAGGGAATTTTACTTTAGTTCAAATAAATATTTAACTCTACTCCTAGCCCCCTGATTTCTGGTGGTTTTTTCCTACTTCCTTCTATATTGCTATATTGAAAAAATTAGTTCAGATGAAGAAAATGATTCTTAGGTTTCTTGCATGTTTGTAAGAGTGGCATTTAAGCTGGGCAGTGGTGGCTTACACCTTTAGCTCCAGCACTTAGGAGGCAGGGGGTGGGGACAGTGTCTCAGTGTTCAAGGCCAGGCTGGTTTACATAGTGAGTTCCAGGACAACCAGGGCTACACAGAGAAAACCTGTCTCGAAAAGCAAACAAACAACAACAAAACAAACAACAAAAAAGTGTGCCATTATAGTTTATAAGCTGGAATTTATAAGATATCTGACGACTACAGACACAGTCCTTCCTAAGCCAGCTGATGGAAAATGGGGTCTTTATAGCTTAATAGAAAGTGTGACCCCAAGTGTGGTCCAGGCTAAGAGGAAACACAGTTAAAGGTTCTCAAATATTGAATGCGCAGTTTGGAACAGGAGTGTGGAGAGAGGAAGAAGTGCCTGCCAGACCTACAGGCATTTCCTGTGCATGCAGAGAAAGCAACGGCCAGGAAAGTGTGGTCTTAGCAGCCTAGAACCTAGTGAGAAGTTCAAGACTTGAGCAAAACAGAGAAGGACCTGCCCAGCAGACACCATACAACAGAATCGTTTCAGATACCCACAGGGAATTGCTGAGTGGTCTATATCTTCAGGGATGAGTATGGGCTAGTACCCTTTGTGAATACAGATACTCATGGGGCATTCCTGAGTGGTCTATGTCCTCAGGGGTGGGTATGGGCTAGTACCCTTTGTG
>NC_022015.1:74426065-74427931 GCF_000317375.1 Microtus ochrogaster | reverse complement strand
ATGTCCTCAGGGGTGGGTATAGACTAGTACCCTTTGTGAATACAGATACCCATGGGGCATTGCTGAGTGGTCTATGTCCTCAGGGGTGGGTATAGGCTAGTAACTTTTGTAAATACAGATACGCATGGGGAAATGGGGCATTGTTGGGCAGGCTATGTCCTCAAGGATGGGTATAGACTAGTACCCTTTGTGAATATACAAGACACACACACCAAAAAAAAAAAAAAAAAAAGTGCAGATGCCTGGCCCAGCACCTTTTCCTTCAATGAGAGTTGTCCTTCGGGTGCTGGGACTTTCTCAACTCAAAGACTTGCTCTTTAGAGAAAAACTGCCAGTGGGGGTTTGTAAGCACCTACAGTAGGGATAGGGGTGCCCCAACCTGTTCCTCTAGGGATAGAAGGTAAGGTCAGTGATGCTATAGGGGGGGTCTCTTCTGCAAATTGGAGAGAAAAAAAATAACACCACAAAGCCCTAACTTCTGACCATATTTTACCCCCCCCCCAAAAAAAAAACAACAAAAAACCTCCTGAAGGTCTGAGATTATTAAAGGCTGACCGAGGTGTTGGCGTTCAACCCTCACTTTGTTTTGACTTTGCCTGACCTTGAATGAGTCATTTGGGTCCCTGGGTCTATTTCGCTGTCTATTTCCTGCCAGGGAGACTCAATTTCTTCCAAATGTCATCGTAGCCCCCTTTCAAGGCCTTGCTGGGTCCCTGAGTCCCGTCTGCACTTGACCTCATTGAACTCAGCAAGCAATGCTCTTAACCACTGAGCTATCTCTCCTGCCTTTCCCTTCTGTTGTCAGTAGAGGGCACCAGACCTCATTGCAGATGGTTGTGAGCCATTATGTGGTTGCCAGGAATCGAACTTCTCACCTTTGGAAGGGCAGCCAATGCTGTTAACCACTTAGCTATCTCTCCAGCTCTTCTTTCTGTAGCCAAAAAGGGCAGTAGTCCTCATTGAAAATGGTTTGCCAGTATTTTATTGAGGATTTTTGCATCGATGTTCATCAGTAAGATAGGTCTGTATTTGTCTTTCTTGCTTAAGTCTTTGTGTGGTTTAGGTATCAGGGTAACTACAGCTTCAAAAAAAGAGTTTCGCAAGACTCTTATGTTTCTATAATGTGAAACACATTAAGGAGTATAGGTATCAGCTGTTCTTGGAATTTCTGGTAAAATTCTGCATTAAAACCATCATGTGGTTGCCAGGAATCAAACTTCTGACCTTTGGAAGGGCAGCCAATGCTCTTAACCACTGAGCCATCTCTCCAGCTCTTCTTTCTGTAGCCAAAAGAGGTTGCCTTGGCCTTGAGGATGAGAGGATAAGGTTTTCACCTGTTGGCCCACTTGACTGTTGGGTGCTTAGCCTCCAGGGTGCTATTGTATAAAGGGCTTCTTACCAGCGACTAGAGGTCCATGTCTCTGTCTCTCTGTGTGTTTGTGTATTTTAACCTCTAGCCCCTTGCTCCTAGCTCACAAACTGTATGGTAGCACATAGAGTTGCAGACAGGCATTGTGTGCTGCTCACCTGGTCTTGATTTAATTTGGGTATTTGGATTTTATCTAAAAACAAGTCCATCTCTTTTACATTTTCCAACTTTGTCACATATAGGCTTTTTAACAAGACCCAATGATTCTCTGAATTTCCTCAGTGTCTGTTGTTACGGCTCCGTTTTCATTTCTGATCTTGTTATTTTGCATGTTCTCTCTCTTCCTTTTAACTAGTTTGAATAGGGGTTTGTCAATTTTGTTGATTTTACTCAAAGAACTAGCACTGTTTCCTTCATTGATTCTTTTCCGTGTTTCTATTTTGTTGATTTCACCCTCAACTTGATTTTTCCAGTCTTCTTCTCCTCCTTGGTGAGTC
>NC_022015.1:74417551-74418419 GCF_000317375.1 Microtus ochrogaster | reverse complement strand
GGACTCAGAGCTTGCAGGCAATTGCGAGCTGTGAAGTTGCTGGTGGATTTTGGGTCAGTGGTTCTCATGGTTCCAATCTGGGAATGCAAGCCTGTGTTCTAGGTGCAGGCATAGAGCTCAGGCTGATCAGAGCAGGCCAGACAGCAGCTGGACCTGAGAAGCAGACCCTAGCTTGGGTAGCAGCAGTGAGCCACATGGGTCAGAGAAGTCACAGAGGAGTTGCTGCAAGAATCTGCAGGCATCAGTTACTCAGCCACTTAGCTGGCAGGACTGAGCCACACAGGGGTAGGAGGGCTAGAAATTTCCAAGTCCCTACTGAGGATCAGCCAACCCAAACCTTGCTCAGCTTTCAGGCAGTTAAAGTACATGAGACCACGCCCAGAGTAGGCCAGTATCCTAAAGGCTATTGTCTGGGGGAGTTCCCGCAACACAGGGGCTGCTGGGACCAACAAGTCTGAGAGCTGGGATTCTGACACACAAGGCGGCAGTCACTATGCAGTTCAGAGGTTGGGGACAGAGCAGCTTGTTAGCTAGAAGAATCTAATTATTCATAAAAGAAATATTTTTGAGTGTAACTAATTCATGGGAAAACCCAGAGCATTTTAGTTGCTGAAACAAAATACCAAAGTGGGTGGAGGAAAAGCCATGCACAGTTCTACAATAAAGTGAAATGTGTCCTTGCAGATCCGAGAACTCACAATGGAACAATGTGTATTTTAGCCAACCTGAGCTTCGGGTGACCTGTGGTTAACGCTAAGGGGACTCTGTATAAAGAGAAATTTGCGCAAGGTGAGTTTCAGATCTTCTGTGCTCTTTATTTGGACAATGGCACTGTGTAGGGAGTGGGCATCTGTTTTGGAGGTGTCTC
>NC_022015.1:74414379-74417023 GCF_000317375.1 Microtus ochrogaster | reverse complement strand
TTTTTTCTCCTTCTTGTAGGACTGAGATTAAACTCAGGGCCTTGTGCATGTGAGACAAATGCTCTGTCACAGAGTTGTACCCAAATCAGTTTTCTGTTTAAATATCAAACATCTGTAGCTTATCAGGCTACCTCCCTTGACTATGGTGCAAATGGCCAATAAGAAACCTGTTTAGCATCTCAGACAAGAGTAAGCCCTAAAAACCAGGATGGGAAGTATATGTGTCTGAGAAAGTCAGCATCAACCTTTGTGGGTCCATTATCTGTAACCTCTGTCAAACTTTAAGCTAAGTAAGAAAACACAGAGGATTTGGATTGGAATTTGGGTACACTCTAACCTAGCTCTCTTGGTGTATTAGTGATGGAGGAGGGTCATCTTTCTATCTGTTGCTTTCATTGGTTAATTAATAGAGAAAACTGCCTAGGCCCATTTGATAGGCCAACCCTTAGGTGGGTGAAGTAAACAGAACAGAATGCTGGGAGAAAAAAGCTGAGTCAGCCAGTCCCCATGATTCTCCCACTCCAGACAGACGCAGGTTAAGATCTTTCCTGGTAAGCCAGCTCGTGGTGCTACACAGCATATTAGAAATGGGTTAATCAAAGATGTGAGAATTAGCCAATAAGAGGCTAAAACTAATGGGCCAGGCAGTGTTTAAAATAATACAATTTCCGTGTAATTATTTCAGGGCATAAGCTAGCCATGCGGGCGGCTGGGTGCAAGGGATGCAGCCCCGCCGCTTGTATCGCAACATATTAGTCCAGTGTTCTTTGCTATACTGAAATATTCAGTCAGGCTGCTCTATTTAACTGACAGATTTAGAGGCTAAAAGGCCAAGGTCAGGCAGCCTCATATATGGGCCTTTGGAGAGACTGTTGGCAGGTGGCATTATAGCAGGTGTATGACATGGAGGAGGAAGAGATCACACCATAAGACAGCAAGCCAGACAATGATTGGGGTCCCATGAGAACTATCTTAATCCCTCCCAAAGGCAGAACCCTCCATGATCAAGTGCCACCACCACATTGTCAAGGACCAGGTTGTCAATAACGACCCCTGGGGGGAACTTTCAAACCATAGCTCAACCACAAGTCAGTTTCTCTGTCATCTGCCTCAGGCTCCCTAATACGAAGCCTCCTCTATTTTGAAATGAGAATAAAACTTCTCTCACCACATTGCTATGATAAAAAGATAATAGACATAAAATAGTGTGGAAATTGTAGTTGTTAGAGTACAGTGCCAATGGTCCTCTATCATGTTTGTTCTTCCTTTCCATAGTACAGTTCTTTATGATTTATTTTTATTTTCTGACTATGTATGTTTGGCAGCATATGTGTCTGTGCATTGAGTGTGTCTGATGTCCATGGAAATGAGAAGTAGACATTATATCTGGACTAGTGGATGTGAGCTCCCATGTGGATTCTGAGAACTGAACCTGGGTCTTCTGCAAGAGCAGCAGTGCCCTTCACCACTGAACCGTTTCCCTAGCGCCATGGTAGTTCTTTCCTTAGCAAGATGTAAGGGTTTTCCCTGTGATTCAACTGCCTACATGCAATTTAGCTGTTCCATGTTGACTATATTTCCTAAATGACTTTTAACATCAACTAGTCATGATTCTAAAATATGAGGAATAACAAACTGTCGTGTCCTGGAGTATAATGTTATAGAAGTAGCTGTAGTGACAGCTACCTCATGGCTGGATTCACGAGAGTCCAGTAGGGAAATTTCTGCCCTTACTCACCTTTCTGAAATGCAAGTTGGACCTACACTGGGTCACAGTAAAAGAGTTAAGAATCCTGGTCACTTATTAGAGCCATTCCTTTTGACAATCTTTTAACATTACAGTAGAATGCTTTTAAAGGTAATGTCAAAGCTGGAGAGAGCACTTTGTGGTTAAACACACTGACTGTTCTTCCAGAGGACATCAGGTTCAATTCCCAGCTACTACACTTGGCTCACAACCATCTATTACTATAGTTCCAGAAGATTCAATGCCATTTTCTGACTTCTGTGGGCAATAAGAAAAGATGGTGTACCCAGACACGCTGACAGACAAAACAACAATACACATAAAATAGACGAATTTTTTTTAGGAAAAGCATAAAGGATAACATCAGTGGTAGTCATTCTCTGTCCTTGCCTATCAGGATGAGTGTGTGGCCTCTGATGACTGAGAAGGAAATGCACATCCTCCTGAGACTAACCCTCAGCCCCAGATTCAGGATATTATGGGCCAAGAGCATGTATTTTCATAGCTGACTCTTCAGTTGGTCTTGGTCTTACAGGCACCCATATGAGAAGTATAAAGACTGACAATGAAGAGTGGCTGACTATGAGAGAATTTGAAATTAAAGGGGGATATGAAAAATACGAAAAATGGAAAAGAAGTATTCATTGCAATGGACGCCGTCTTCAAGATCGGATAAAGGCATGCTGGTGGTAGATAGCTCCGTGTTTCCTGGGTAAGATGGTGAATTAAATGGATACCTGCATTACAAGATTGCCCCACAGTTCCTCTCCCAGGTCGTTGTGTCACACTTGTTCTTCAACAGCTGAGGATCATGGGTCAGACCTGTAATCCCAGCACTTGGGGATGCTGAGACAGGAGATTGCTCAGAGATCAAGGATGGCTTATACTCTGTAGTGA
>NC_022015.1:74412194-74414014 GCF_000317375.1 Microtus ochrogaster | reverse complement strand
TGTGAGCCCCTGGCCAGGGCAAGGCTGCACCTTCATACCCTACCTGCAGTTACTACTGTGGAGGAGAGGAGTCTGTAGGAAATGATGCTGCAGCTAAGGGGTGGGATGGCTATTTCTGGCCTTAGGACTGAAAACCATGTCATGGAACAGTCCTCCCTGAGCTGGGTCATGGAGGACAGTTCTGACAATGTGTACAATGCAGCTATCTACACAGGGAAAGAAGAGTATGCGAAACCAGCCCTCAGTGTGTCTGAAAGCTGTGGGTGATCAAGTGGCTTCCCTTGTTTGAGCTCATGTGAAAATCATCAGGACAGGAAAAGGGGATCTAAATGTTTCCTTGACTCATTGTGGGGCACATGGGGAGTAGTTTCGATGAAGACAGCTTGTATTTAACAAGGGTACATACAAACAAAAATTTCGAGAAGGTGGTTAGAAATACCTCACTCACAAACTAAAAGCAAAGACTCTCCCATCACTAACTCTCTGTCTTTCAGGAAGGACATCTACCAAGCAGACCCACCTAGGATAAGGGGAAAGGTAATTATTCTGTTCTGATGTCTCAGACTATTGTCTATAAATTGTTTGTTTTCCATCTCTGTGCCTTTGTAAGTTTGAAAGTTGACAAATTTGTGTTTGATTAAATTTGATTTATTCTGTGGTGCTTATATAGTTGTGATTTCCCAAGCATAAGAGGCCAGGGCTGCTTTGAGCATCAAAATACTTGAGATACAGGTGGGAACAAACATTGGGAGCCATCAAATAAATGATCTCTTCTGCTTTCAGAGGGAAAACCCAACAAGCCCAGAGTGAACAAAGAAGAACATAACTGCCCTGTGACCTTCTGCCGTGATGTCTGAGGCCCTCATCTGAAAATTGTTAGTTGTTCAGCTCTGGCATGTTACTTTTAAAATTCAGTGATAATAAAAATGGATTTTATCATATGGCAACAACCCATGTAATGGAACCTGTCTAAGAAGAAACATATGGTATCGTGTATGGAGATAAATTCTGCTAACATCTGGGACAAGTGAATTATGACAGTGAAATCCTTGATTGAAGCTACCAGTCATACCAAAAGAGCTTCTAACCTATTGTCTCACCCCAGAATAACTGAAGCTGCCTGTCACATAGGATCTTTTAATTCACCATTTTACCCAATAAACATGGAAGCCATCTACCACCAGAATACCTTTATCAGATCTTGAAGATGGCATCTATTGCAATGAATACTTCTTTTCTATTTCCCTGATTTTTCATATCCCCCTTTAATTTCAAATTCTCTCACAGTTAGCCACTCTTCATTGTCGGACTTTATACTTTTCATATGGGTGTCAGTAAGAGCCCTGGCCCTGGCCCTGGCCCTGGGTTCTGGGCCCTTGGTCCTGGGCCCAGGGTCCTGGGCCCTGGGCGGGGCTCTTCTCAGATGGACGCATGGCGGGCGCGGGCGCTTGCTCCTGCGGTGGCAGCGGAGGTACCCCAGATCCACCGGTTGGCCGAGGTCTCTGCCCATCTCCCGACGGTGGGCTCCTCCATTCTTTCTTCCACTCCTCTGGGGAAGCGCCTCAGCTCCGCAGTGGCGCATCCGTTTGCCCGCTGGCCCTGTTCTGTTTTCCGTCGTGCCCCCCATCTGTACGGCGCGGGGAGGCGTCTGGGTCAGCGACAGCGCGGGGAGGCAGCAGCGTGCCCTCGCGATGGCGGGTCTCGCAAGCTTGCCTAGGCAGGCATTAGTCCTGTCGCCCGGGACTAATGTAATTTTGCTATGTTAAAGTTAAAGCCTTCCGGCCGGGCGATGGTGGCACACGCGTTTAATCCCAGCACTC